>NC_057801.1:546496980-546627803 GCF_018294505.1 Triticum aestivum
TCCACCACTTGGCCCATGAGGCCCATTAACCCCGCGGGGGGCTTCGGTAACCTCCCAGTACTCCGGAAAATACCCGATACGCCTCGGAACCATTCTAGTGTTCGAATACAGTCTTCCAATATATAAATCTTTATGTCTCGACCATTTCGAGACTTCTCGTCATGTCCATGATCTCATATGGGACTCTGAACAACCTTCGATACATCAAATCACATAAACTCATAATACCAATCGTCATCGAACGTTAAGCGTGCGGACCCTACGGGTTCGAGGACTATGTAGACATGACCGAGACTCATCTCTGGTCAATAACCAATAGCGGAGCCTGGATGCTCATATTGGTTCCTACATATTCTATGAAGATCTTTATCGGTCAAACCGCATAACAACATACGTTGTTCCCTTTGTCATCGGTATGTTACTTGCCCGAGATTCGATCGTCGGTATCGTCATACCTAGTTCAATCTCATTTGCAAGTCTCCTTACTCGTTCAGTAATATTTCATCCCACAACTAACTCATTAGTTACAATGCTTGCAAGGCTTATAGTGATGAGTATTACCGAGAGGGCCCAGAGATACCTCTCCGAAACACAGAGTGACAAATCCTAATATCAAAGTATGCCAACCAACAAACACCTTTGGAGACACCCGTAGAGCACCTTTATAATCACCCTTTTACGTTGTGATGTTTGGTAGCACACAAAGTGTTCCTCCAGTATTCGGGAGTTGCATAATCTCATTGTCTCAGGAACTTGTATAAGTCATGAAGAAAGAAGTAGCAATGAGCCTGTAACAATCACAATGCTAAGATAACGGATGGGTCATGTCCATGACATCATTCTCCTAATGATGTGATCCCATTTATCGAATGATAACACATGTCTATGGTTAGGAAACATAACCATCTTCGATTAACGAGCTAGTCAAGTAGAGGCATACTAGGGACAATATGTTTTATCTATGTATTCACACATGTACTATGTTTCCGGTTAATACAATTCTAGCATGCATAATAAACATTTATCATGAAATAAGGAAATAAATAATAATTGTATTATTGCCTCTAGGGCATATTTCCTTCAGAACGTGCGTGGCCTAAATGGGCCAGCTAGGAGGAAAACTTACGTGAATTTGTAAATTCATTGCATGTGGCGATTTGTTGTATCCTGGAGACCAAACTTGAGAGGGTGGGCCAGTTCACGATTATGCAATGTATGGGGCCTACTTATGATGGCTACACCTATCTACCGGTGTCTGATACTAGGGGATGGATCTTCATCGCTTGAGACTCCACCAGGGTACAATTGACAAACCATGTCAATGACATCCATTCCATCTCCAGCTACGTGTCCCCTGTGGGGGCACGCCTTGGTGGCTGTCGGTGGTTTACGGTCCTCAGGAGGACGGCTAGAAAATTGAGTTTTTGCAAGAGTTGACGGAGCATAGGTTTTTGTGCCCTGGGCCATGATTGCTCATCGGGGATTTCAACTTAATACTCCATGTGACGGATAAGAGCAATTCCTTGATCGATAGGTGTAAGATGAGGCGGTTCAAAAGTTTCGTTGATGACAACGCTCTAAAGGAGCTCTTCCTACATGGGCGCAATTACACGTGGAGTAACGAGCGTGAAAACCCGATGATGACTAAGATCGATCGTGACTTTGTTTCCATTGACTGGGAGCTCGACCACCCAGATTGCTTACTCCACGTGATGTTCATGGCAATTTCTGACCATTGCCCCCTTCACTTGGCGTTGGATGATCACAAGGGGCCACGGAGGAGATTTCGCTTTGAAAAGTTTTGGGTGAAGATGGATGGATTCATGGAGGTGGTGCAAAAGGCTTGGACTTGCGACGAGGCTATCTCGGACCCTTTCAGGAGACTCGACAGCCTCCTCAGGAACACGGCAAAAGCGCTCGCGATTTGGGGCCAGAAGAGAGTGGGTAACATCAAGATGCAAATTGCAGTTGCCAACATAGTCATCATGAGATTCGACTGCGCCCAGGAGTCCCGGTTGCTTACGGAGGAGGAGAGGTGGCTCAGGAGAACTCTCAAGCAGCTCGTGCTAGGGCTGGCCTTGCTGGAGAGAACGATCTCTCGCCAGAGATCCCGTATTACCTGGCTTCGGGAAGGGGATGCAAATACCCAGCTTTTCCACTTGGTCGCGAATGGCAGAAGGATGAAGAACTATATCCCATCTATCTTGGTGGATGGGCACATTGCCATGGACCAAGCCAGGAAGGAGGTGGCATTTCATGAGACATACAAAGTGCTGCTTGGGAAGGAGGTTGCCCGCGAGTTTACCCTGGACTTGGACGCGCTTGACATTGATAGACTAGACTTATCAGAGCAAGATCATCTCTTCAGGGTGGAGGAAATCAGGACGATGATCAAGGGCATGCCGGCGGATCGAGCTTTGAGGCCGGATGGCTTCATTGGCCTTTTCTTCCAAAAGGCCTGGGAGATCATAAAAGTGGTCATTATCATGGCGCTGCACAAGCTATTCATTGGGAATGGGAGGGGTTTTGGCAGGCTGAACCAAGCTTTGATCACCTTGATTCCAAAAACCCCGGAGGCCTCCACGACAAATGACTATCGGCCTATAAGTATTGTGCATAGACTTCTGAAGATTGCTTCCAAGCTCTTGGCAAATAGACTCAGTCCTCGCATGGGAGAGCTAGTTCATATTAACCAATCGGCGTTCATCAAGGGGAGTAGCATCCATGAAAACTTCTTGCCTGTTAGGCAAGTGGCCCGTCGGCTGCATCAACGAAGGCTAAAGGAGTTATGCTCAAGCTTGACATCTCAAAAGTTTTTGAGTCACTTTCATTGCCCTTTCTTTTTGAGCTGCTATGAGGAAAAGGGTTCTCGGAGAGATGGATCTCTTGGATCAACACATTGCTTATGGCCGGTAGCTCGAGAGTCATGGTAAACAATTGTGCTGGCGCAAAGTTTATGCATGCCAAGGGGCTTCAGCAAGGGCATCCAGCCTCCCCTTTGCTTTTCATCATCGCGATGGATGTTCTCACCTCGCTTGTCATCAAGGCGCATGAGCATGGGATCCTCAGCCCTATCGCCGGCTATACCACGATACATAGGCTCTCCTTGTATGCGGATGACATGGTGCTCTACATTAGGCTGACCAGATCGGAGCTGCAACTTGTGAAGGATCTGCTTGGTATCTTTGGAGTGGCTTCGGGTTTGAAAGTGAACTTTGCCAAGTCTGCGACAATTCTCATAAGATCCAAGGAGGAGTACGTGGAGCTGGTTAGGAATGCTCTACCATGGAAGATTGACTCCTTTCCGTGCAAGTACCTTGGCCTACAGTTAAGCATCAAGCAACTCAAGCGGAATGAATGGCAGCCGATTGTAGACGCAGCTCTTCACATTATGCCTGGCTGGCAACATGGCCTAGTCACCAGGCCCGGACAGCTCGTCCTAGTCCATCAAGTCATGAGAGCTAGGCCAATGCACCACCTCATGGTGGCTGAGGCGCATAAGTGGGCTCTGCAACAAGTGGACAAGGGTTGTCATGCTTTTTTCTGGGCTGGCATGGAAGCTATAAATGGTGGCAAGTGTGTGGTATCTTGGAGGAGAGTATGTCGCCCCAAGCAGCTTGGAGTGTCGTGGAATTGTCACGGTAGATGTCCTAGTGTGAGGACTTAGTTGCCATCGCAACTAGGTTAGCTTAAAGAGGTTAAACGGGACAAAGGACACAGAGAGTTTATACTGGTTCGGCCCCTTGCGGTGAAGGTAAAAGCCTAATCCAGTTTGAGGTGGTATTGCTTATGTCTCGATTACCAGGGAGCGAATACGCTTGACCTAGCTTTCGATCTCTTGTTTCTTGCCTTGAACCGCCGCCAGGTCGTCCCTTTATATACACAGGTTGACACCCAGCAGCTCACGGTGTCCCGGCCGGCTCGTAAACAATGTGTCTAGCTCGGTGACTAAATATACCTGCCCTACAATACAAGTCATACACATATGGCGGTTTACTCCTATGGACCTTAAGTCGCTCTTGGGCCTTTGCTTCATGAACCGCCATCTTCAACATCCTCATGGGCTTTGCATTGATGAACCGCCATAGGTATAACCCGACACCCTCCTGGGCGGGTCATACCTAATAGTCATATCCCCAACATTAGGCCCCAGATTGATTTGAACTTGTTCAAGTCAATCTTAAACACTTAGAAAAAATCCTTCCTTATTTATTTATGTGAGATCTCATAACCCGCCATGATGTCATCTCCTGCGAATGTGGTAACCCACCATGACGTCATTTGCCATTAATTTTACACAATATCCAATATATCTTAACAGATCCTTATCTTTAATAACCATTCCAAAAATCGAGGTGTCCACATGGCTGGATAATCATTCTTTGGCCTCCTCATTTTTTGCACCCACCTGTTACCCTTCTCCTTATAAATAGGGTCAAACAACCCTCCATTCACTTTCCCCCCTTGCCTTCTCGTCTTCTTCTTCCTCTCGCAACTCCCCTGCCACCTCGAGCTTTGCTGCCGCCATCCTCCGGCCGCTGTACCAACTCAGGCCGCTGCATCAACCTGACTGGTCCAGAAAACGTCGGCGCTCCACTGCAGTCCATCTACATCTGTAAGTGTTCATCTCCCTATGTGTTAGATCTGCATTAGGGTTAGCCTTGTTCTTCGGTGTTCTTCGTTGTTCTTTGCTCTCTTCTTCAACCCAGTAGCTTCTGTTGTGAATATAGTATAAAAGTCGTGTGGTAGCAGTTTAGCCTTTGTTTTTAATATAAGAATACTGTTTTCTTCATAGAAGATCTCATCGGAGCCCACGAACTCCTCTATAGCCATTTTAGGTTTAGAATTTACTGCATTTTCTGAACTGCCACTGATCCAAAATTATAGCTTCAGTCTGTGAAATCTGTTTGTCCATCACTTAGCAAAATTTTTCTTCTTGATAGATCTTAACTATCCGTACTATCATGACGGCTTACATCATGAGTTATAGCTCGTTATATATCTTTAGTCCCATTTTAAGCCACCACTCTGAATATGTACTATAGTGTTTTACCTCCGACCTAATGAATCAACTTAAACCGGCAAAATTGTTCTTTCTTCATAATGCCGCTGAAGACAGTCACTTCATGTAATTGGGTTCCCTCCATTGTCACTGAGGACACGCTCAAAGACTTTGTCAAAACCAGCTATTTACCAGCAAAAACTGTCATGCATTATCGCGCCCCCAATCCAAAAGAAGAAAGACCTCAGCTAAAGGATGATGAGGTCATTGTTTTTACTGATCACATGAATCGGGGCTTCTCACCGCCCGGTTCTAAATTTTTCCGAGATGTTCTGCACTTCTTTCAGCTTCATCCTCAAGACATCAGACCCAATTCCGTGTCAAACATCTCCAACTTTCAAGTTTTCTGCGAAGTATACTTTCAAGAGGAACCCAGTGTTGAACTGTTTAGGGAATATTTTTATTTGAACCGCCAAAACGAGTTTACGAATGGACCCAGCTTGGAACTTGGCGGAATCTCAATTCAACGAAGCAGAGATGCTATCTTCCCCTATGCTTGCTTGCCGAGTCACCCCAAAGATTGGAACCAGACATGGTTTTATTGCCAAGATACCTCTCCGGCTGACAAGAATCCACTGCCAGGCTATCATGTCCAGCGTCTTGACCCAAAACATCATCTTCCTGAGAAGCTTACCATTGCTGAACATGCAAAACTTGCCCCCACCATTGAAAAGGTCAAGGCTCTGCTGGGAAATGGTTTAACTGGCATTGACTTGGTTCGATGCTGGTTTGCTTGGCGAATCATACCCTTGAGTCGCTGATCCGGCTTAATGTGTACTTACACAGGTGGTAAAAAGGATCACCTACGCCATAGCTCCGTGCGTTTAACTGATGAGGCAATCAATGAAATGACAAAGAGCCTTTTGAATGAAGATCCGGAAGACTGCAGCAAAGTGGGTCTAATCCCTTTTTGCAAACTTAACCCGCCACCAGAGGTGAGTCTTTAAATTACTTACTTTACCTTCATCACTCCAATATTCTATTAACTCAACTTTGATGACTTTCACAGGCTGACTTTGATTTTTGGAAAAGAAATACGACCATGAAGCTGTCAAAAAGGCCAGAGCTGCCAAGAAAACTGCCAAGAAGAACAAGAAGAAATCCAGTACTTCCGAGCTGTTTGAACTGGACGACACCTCCGAGTCGAAGATAGCTCTTGATTCTCTTGGATCCTTTTTCAACTATCTTATTGACATTGATTATCATGAAGATGACACGGGGCCCAGTCAAGCTGGCGAGGAAGAGGTAACTATCATTTCCTCCGACTCCGAGCCTTTGCCAAGACAGAAAATTCAAAGAGTAACTCGGAAAGTAAGCTTTTCACACCCCATGGCTCATCTAGATCCTCACTTTCTTTTGAAGCAACAGCAGCACGAGGGCCGGTGATAGACTCGGACCAGCGGAGGTGAAGAATTATCTTCCGGTTTACCAAATACTCCAACTCCAAGGAAACGTCGAAACGAGGTCATCCCAAATTTAAACTCTTTTTATCCTTTGGCGGGTCTCATTCGCCAGCCACTTAATTCTTCCGATTCAAATTATCAGGAGACTTCGCGCTCCTCTTCCAGCGACTCATCATAGTCCCAGCTGCCGGCTTTCAAAACTGCTCCTGGGTAATAACAATTACTTATTATTTGCTTCCTCCTCAGGTTATTATCTTTGTATTGACCTCTCATAACTCATGCAATGGAAAAGCAAAAACTAGCAAGAAGGCAAGGGTGACCAAGCCGGCTGAAGACCCCAAAGTCCATGAACCGGAGCAACAAATTCCAGCGTCTAACACCTCCGTCCCACAACCAGAAGAACCTATTCATGAAGTTCCACCAGAAATTCATGACCCTTCTATTGACGAGACAAACAACAATCCTTTGAATATTGAATCATCAATCCCAATTAAACCGGTTGAAACACATGCCGATGATGTGATGATTACCAGTACCGGCTTTAGAGAGCCGGGAAGACCTACGATCTTGGCCAAGCACTCCGCCAAAGAAGAATATATTGAAAAATGAAAAGTGAGATTTGACGTTGCAAACTATTCTCAACTGAGTGTTAGTGAAGTATTCTCTGTTTATCTCAATCAAGTGGACACCAGCCGCGACCTTGAAGTTGACATGGTGAAGCAGATGCATAAAAAATTTGAGGTATAAACTCCTTCTTTACTGAGTTATGCATATCATGTTAGCCCCCAAGTCTATTCTGTATGATAGGATTGAATATGCCGTAGACTTAGAATAACCATGAGTATAGATAGTACCCTTGATAGAATCTTTCAAAATCTGGCTTACCTATCCGAGTTAAAGCAGATCTGTAATGATTAACACTGCATCCGTAACCCCAAGGGCCGGTTTAATCAGCATGAATGATCCGGTACTGTTCATCATTGTTTATAAATCAAAGCTTATTTGTGTAGCCCTCATGAACCAGTTGTGATTGTTTGCAGCACGAACGGGTCATCATAAAGTAGTAAGAAGAAACAAGCAATATGCATTAGCCCCCATGGGACTTATGCACATAAGCCGTTGTATGAATAATTTTTTCGGTAGGCATTAGCCCCCAAGTGCCAAGTGTTATTGCTTGCAAAAGGCTTGGGACTTCATTTCTGTAACCCAAATATGAACATGATTTTGATCCGGTATACGTACAAGACACCACTACTCAACTTCAATCGCAATTGATTGACATGAAAACCCGGCTGGAGCACCAAGAATCTGAGACCCGGAAAGCGGACTTAAAATTCCAATTTAGCTTGGCTGAAACGGAAAAACTGAAGACCAATTTTGAGGCTGAAAGAAGCGCCTGGGCTGAAGAAAAAACTGCCTTGACACAGCGGGCTGAAAAGGCGGAGGCGGCTCTTCAGGAGGTGACCACTGAGCTTACCGATTTGAAACACCATGTAACCCGGATGGGTTCTGCTATCTTTGGTGAGTTGCCTTGCTAGTATCAATTCTGAATCTCTACCTTGATGGTATAATCCACCTCTAACCAATCCATAATTATTATTCAGGTCCTAGGAGCAACAATCTTAGTCAAGAGATGCGTGTGAAGCTCAAGGCTGTTTATACACTTGTGGAATAATTATACACTCGAACTCAGCGCGCACTGGCCACAATTTCTCCGACTAATCAAGCACCTACTCTCTTGAGTGATGTCTTGAAAAGCTTTCTGTTATGCCTGAGAGGATTAACGAGATGAAGCGATCATCTGCAAGAGCCGGTGCTGTGACAGCTTTAAGCCGGGCCAAGGCATGGCTAGCAGAGCTAGACCCGGCCGATATAGCTACCGGGTATCGAGGCTTAAAAGAAGATGGCACTCCCTTTGAGAAGAAAGAATTTGCTGCCTGCATGAAGGAGATACGTCCCCTGGCTACCCTGATTGCAAATGAAACGGATCTTTCAAGATATCAACCGACTTATGACATGGAGAATCAGAAGATGCCCACGCCGGCTTATAAAGTGATGGATCTAATTCCCCCAATCCGCAAGCACACTTTCGCTCCTGAATTTGAACCGTCCGAACTTATAGATGATGAAGCTGAATTCCAAGCCTTGTGTGGCATTGATTGGTCATCGCCAAACTTCTAGGCAGCACAGGAGGATGAAGAACCAGAGAAGGATGATCCAGAAGCTTCAAGCCGCCAGGGCCAAGAAAATTGATTCGCTGGGCGGTTCATAAATTTGATCTTCTGAAAACACTTAATCATTTTGGCTCATTGAGTCATGTAATAGGCTAGTAAAAACTTTGATCTGCCGTGCCATCGTGCTCGTTTTGTTTTGCGCAACACTGCTGATCCGCCAATTGAAGAACTACCGCTTTATGCCTATGATAGCATCAATCAGATTTAGTATTATCCTGCATACAAACAAATCACAATAGCCCTGGCAGTTTACCGTGGGGCAGGTCATAATATCTCATATAAAACCATTTGTGATTAAAATAGTTGATAAGCAGGGCCGGTTTAATCATAACTAGATATAATCAAAAAATATCATACCTGTGATATATGATTAAACTGCCAGCTTACCATATTAATGTAGTAAGGGTGATAACCCAAAAACATAGAAGATAATATTTCCAAGTATTTAATATCATCATGCATTGGTGACTTGTCATTCACAGCCAGGCCGGGTTATCAAAAACCATGGATATACCCAAATATGAGTTGTAAGAATTGAGGCTATATGGCGTGAATCACCTTAAACCTTATGTCAATGTGGTACCAAGATGAATCCAAAAAATCTTCAAAAAACCAATCAAAGCGAAAAACGAGGCTTTCGTAGGCCACCAAGCCTAAAGCTCCGAGGCTTTCATGGGCCGCCAAGCCACTGAGTTAACCTTTTACACTTTCTGAAACCGGCCTCACATGATCGCCGTTTTAACCTTGACAAGTTCAGGGTGTATGTAAGATTGACTGTCAAGAGTATGGCTAGTCATTCCAGGATTACCCGGGTGGAGTGACAGTTTCTACAAAGCAGGAGAACCCGGAAGGTTTGGTGAATACACCTGGTGTTCCAAACCAGCTCACAAGGGTAGTAACGCTATGTTCTCTTTGGTGAATACATCTATGTTTGAATAGGAAGCCCCCAGGTGCTTGTGGCATTGAGCCGATCAAGAGGGATATTCACAGCTATGCTCAATGAGCAGGAAGCCCCCAAGTGGCCTGTGGCATTGAGCCGATCAAGAGGGATATTCAAACCTATGTTCTCTTTGGTGAATACACCTATGTTTGAACAGGAAGCCCCCAAATGACCATTAAAATTGTGGCCTTGAGCCAATCAAGAGGGATATTCACAGCTATGTTCTCTTTGGTGAATACACCTATGTTTGAATAGGAAGCCCCAAAATTACCATTAAAATTGTGGCCTTGAGCCGATCAAGAGGGATATTCACAGCTATGCTCATTGAGCAGGAAGCCCCCAAATGACCATTGAAATTTTAATGAAAAAGACTCATTATTCCTGGAGATGAAACGATAGAGACCCTGCTTTAACAGGGCTGACTTTATTACAATCATCATAATATATACATTGTCAAAATATGTACATTGTAAGAGCCGGTGGCTCAAGTGTAGTAAAGCCGAAGATGAGCAACATTCCACGGCCGGCGGGTCTCCTCCTCCGACTTACGTGAGTCCTTGTGGTCTCGAATATCAATAAGTGTATGACCCATTGTTCAAATTCTTGCTGACCACAAAGGGTCCTTCCCAAGGTGGGGATAGCTTGTGCGTATCAGTTTGATCCTGGATAAGCCGGAGCACCAAGTCACCTTCTTGAAAGGTTCTGCTCTTAACCCCGCGGCTGTGGTAACAACGCAGATCTTGTTAGTAAATCACCGAATGAGCCACCTCAAGATCAAGCTCCTTATCTAACAGGTCAAGTGCATCCTGACATGCTTTTTCATTATCAGCTTCAACATAAGCCGCCACACGGGGCGAGTCGTGACGGATGTCACTAGGAAGAACTGCCTCTACTCCGTAAACCATGAAGAAAGGCATGTAACTCGTAGATCTGTTGGGGGTAGTATTGATACTCCATAGCACTAAAGGTAACTCCTCCACCCAACAACCCAGCATCCTCTGCAAAGCAACCATAAGCCCGGGCTTGATGCCTCTCAAAATTTCTGATTGGCTCTTTCAGCTTGACCGTTGGATTGGGGGTGAGCTGCTAACGATACGTCAAGTCGAATATGCTCACATTGACAAAACTCTTTCATAGCACCCTTGGACAGATTAGTCCATTATCAGTTATAATCCTGTAGGGAAAACCAAAGTGAAAAAATCACCTTTTTGATGAATTGAACCGCTGTTGCCGCGTCACACTTACTGACCGGCTCTGCTTCGACCCGCTTTATGAATTTGTCAACCGCCACCAAAAGGTGGGTGTCGGTGTCAAAACTGGCGGATCTCGGGTAGGGGGTCCCGAACTGTGCGTCTAGGCGGATGGTAACAGGAGACAAGGGACACGATGTTTTACCCAGGTTCGGGCCCTCTTGATGGAGGTAAAACCCTACGTCCTGCTTGATTGATATTGATATTGTGGATGTTTACAAGAGTGGATCTACCACGAGATCAAGGAGGCTAAACCCTATAAGCTAGCCTATGGTATGATTGTAATGGTTATTGTTGTGTCCTATGGACTAGAGCCATCCGGTTTATATAGACACCGGAGAGGGCTAGGGTTACATAGAGTCGGTTACAATGGTAGGAGATCTACGTATCCGTATCGCCAAGCTTGCCTTCCACGCCAAGGAAAGTCCCATCCGAACACGGGACGAAGTCTTCAGTCTTGTATCTTCATAGTCTTGGAGTCCGGTTGATGATGATAGTCCGGCTATCCGGACACCCCCTAATCCGGGACTCCCTCAGTAGCCCCCGAACCAGGCTTCAATGACGATAAGTCCAGCATGTGTGTAGTCTTCGGTGTTGCAAGGCGGGTTCTCCTTCAAGTTCTACGTACCTGCCGAACAGTGTCCGGCTTCCTCATCAATGTTGCACGTCTTGGCTTCCACGCCCAATAATGGCCTTCTTCCACCCGTCGCACGAATGTGAAAAGCCAGGGTGTCTTTTATGTTTTACCCCTAGTTGTGCGAATAATCTGCCTATAAGGGAGGCAAGAATCCAGATCCAAATCACCATCTTCCTCCCGCGAATACTCATCGGAGCGCTTTTGACCAAGAATCAATTCCATCATGGACCGTCAACGCGGCTCCTCTTCTTGCGCTCCCAGCCCTTTGCCAGGGGATTGGAGGAGATGCTCTGTTCTGCACAACGAGCTAGTGAAGCTCCAAGCGGGGGGATATCTCCCTCCGGCCTTTATGGTTCCGGTTCGAGCTGGGCTGGCCACCTACGAAGGTGGGAAGCAAGCGGAGGTTACCCCAAGTCCCAACAAAGGGGAGCGGGTATGCTTCATCCCCTATCTGATAAGGGGGCTCGGATTTCCTGTACATCCATTCCTCCACGGGCTCCTGGAGTTCTATGGACTCCAGCTTCATCACCTCATGCCCGCCTCAATCCTGCATATTGCGGGTTACGTAGCTCTTTGTGAGCTATTCCTGGGCATCGAGCCCCATTTTTCGCGCTGTGGAAGAGGTTGTTCTGCCTTGTACCCCGCTCTCATGAGGGGTCCATATATCAAGTGGGCGGCGCCGAAATATGGCGCATTGCCGGGACCGGATATCCATCCGGAACCCCTAAGAAGGCGTCCGAAGACTGGCGTTCGGAATGGTTTTATATAGAAGACGCTCCACTGCCGGACCCTGTTCGGATCGGCCTCCCGGAGTTTAGCAATGCTCCTCTGAAGAAACGCCTTAGTTGGCGTCCGCGGAGCCCCCAACTGGAGGAAGACAAGAGCGTCCATTATTTGATGGGCCGAATAAGGTTACTGGCCCATTCCGGGTTGACCATGATTGGAGTCATGGCAACATGCATTATGCGGGGGGTGCAGCCACTACAATACAGGGGCCACCCCATGTGGGATTTCAACGGGGAGGACGATGCCACCCGTCATGGCCGCAAAGGGCCGGATTCAGTCGAAGACCTGGTGACGATCCTGTCCGGCCTGTATAAGGGGGAGAAGGAGGATTTCCTTCGGACGAACCCGTTAAATGGGTTCTCCATGAATAATCCCCGGCCTTGGGTAAGCGAACACTCTGCGTGCCTGACCCATGCTTTTTGAAACTTAAGTTTCTTATATTGTGTTCTTCTTTCGACGCAGGAGCTGCGCCGGATCGTGGAGGACATGCTAAGTCCAGCTCCGCAACCTGAGGATCCAGAGAGATCCCGGTATCCGGCCTCCGAAGAGGATCCGGACATAAAGGTGGAGCTAATCGACGAGGTGTTCCATCAGCTCAGCATAGACAATGCTTTAGTCGCCATCACGGCCGACTATCCCGGACTATATCCGGCTTCCCAGGTGATTGCGACCGAAGCCCTGACACCGTCATTCCTTCCTTGCTTATTTCTGACCACTTTATATGATGGCGTTGTGCAGGAGGCGCCCCCAGGGCGAGAAGCCGAGCCCGCGGTGGCTGACCAACAAAGGCCAGTCCGGACCAGTAGGCGGAAGAGGAGCGCGGCGCAGACTGAAACGTCGCCGCAAAGGTGTAGCTCACAATTCATTATTTAGAGCAACGTTCCTAGGAAGCGTTTGAGTGCTCATGACTTTTGTAGGGAAAAAGGCTCCTGCCGGACTGCGGGCGTGGAGGTTGCCAATCCAACCTCTACCAGCCATGCTCCAGCACCTGGTCTGGAGGGGGAGGCGAGCGCAAGGCACGACCCAGACATTCCTCCAATGGAGGATGCCGACAGACTGTCCGCCACCAAGTCTGAGGTGGAGAGTGCCATGAATCACAGGCGCCGCCGGACAGTATTTCGTGACGCGTGCTTCTCCCCCGAGGCGTTGAATGCCTTTAACGCGGGGGACGCGCACCTTCGTGCTGCTCAAGATGGTTTTACCAGAGCCACGGAGCAGTATGTAAAAGACATACGGGTAAGAGAATTTAATAGTTGTATATGCCAGTAGCCCCCGAGACTTAAAGTAGTTATATTAACTGATTTAAGGATCATATGAAACGTAGGATCTTACCGACAAGAATACCCAACTGTCTTAGGAACTACAAGAGTGCAAGGCCCAACTTGAGGCCGCACTCTCTGGCGCAGGAGGAAACACAGGGACCTCTCCTGGTAACGCATTATTTTAGAAAGAGAAGTAGCGTTTGGCCTTTGCGCAAGTCTAAAAAATGATGTTGCAGGTGCTGCCGGACAAGATCCGGACAGGCAAGAACTTCTGCGCCAACTAAAGGCCGGCGAGAGGGTGCTGCATAAGGTGCAGCATGAAAGGAACAAGCTCCAGGATGCCCATGCCCAGCTTGGAGAAGAGCTGAAAGGCATTCGGGCTAAGCTGTCGGGCTCCATTAAGGAGAATCAGCGGCTTCGTCGCGACATCTATAGTAAGTGCTTGAGCGAACTCCTTTGAAAAGAAGAGTTCGGCGAGGAAGTCAATTTGACAGAATATGTCTGCAGGTATGCTCACAGGTCGCCCTGCGGAGGAGATGCCCGTATCAATGGGTGATCAACTTCCCGAATTGTTGCAACTAATCGAACGAGTTCGGGAGGCAATGAGCGGTGTCATCCAGGTTTTATGGCCAGCCTTCTCCTTACCCGAGGGTCTTGGGGAGCTTGCGGAGAAGCTTCAGGGAGTACGGCGACGCTTCCATTTATGGAAGATTTCGGCCTACCGCCAAGGTGCCAGGGAGGCCTGGGCCATGGTAAAGACGCGGTACAAGAAGGCGGATCCCAACCACATGGCCGAAGTCGGACCTGTGGGGCCCGATGGGAAGGAGATCCCTGTGAGTTTAGTATACGGCCAAGTAGAGTTGGCCGCTAAATTTTCCCAACAGGACTGTAAATTAGACAACCTGTTAGATGGGATTGAGGAAGAATACAATCAGTCGATTTGACAATGTATTATAAAATGACATATAAAATGCCTTCTAGCCGGATTGTAGATCGTTTGTCTTTGCTGACCTTTTCGCTTCGAACTCGGGACCCTAGAGTCCGGAGTGTGTCCGAATACCTTCTCGGTTATGAAACAACCGGGGTATGCATGGAGACCAGGCGTAGGGGTCATTAGTGCTTTATCAGACAAGTGCCCAACTAGTTATGTTATATTACATGGGTAGTAAGAAACATCTTCCAGGGAGAATAGTTCCGTTAAGGGTTCCTTTCCTCTGGGGGTGGCATGCCCTAAAGTGCATGTCCGGACTGCGAAAAAAGCAGAAAAACATCTGGGGGCAGATAAATAAGTGGATAAAAAAATCATCTTTTAAGTCACCGACCGAATATTCCCTTAAGAACGCTAGCTTTCGGCTTCACCCAGTCTGAGGTACACATCTGGCTGACCCGGCAGTAACAGTCGCAGAGGTGCTCCCTTTACCTCCTAGCCGAACAATCGGGAATGTAGGGGTAAGCACAGGAGCCAGGCAACCCAGCTTGGCCAAAACTTAAGTCATATCGATGCATATAATGGTGAATAAAAGGTACATGTGGAGGCTTGACACATGTGCTGGGCATGAAGCCCTTATAATTAAGCTTCTGGTAAAGAAGCCCCCAGGTATAATGAGTGCGGATAACACATCAATTGCGCGCGATCGATGCGCAAGTAGGCCTTTTAAGGCTTTGATGAATAGGGTTGAGAAGAAAAAGATAAACAAAAGGCAGCTGAAGTAAAAAAAATTTGGACGGGGGGAAAGGGACGAACTCTTAGTCCGGCGCTAGGCGTAGAATTTTCGGAGGCGGGCTGCGTTCCATGGGTTCGGCTCGAGTCGGTTATCCGACGCATTTCGTAGACGGTACGCCCCGCCGGTCAAGACTTTATCGATGATGAAGGGGCCTTCCCATTTGGGCTTGAGCTTGTCCTTTTTCTTGTCCGACAGGCGTAGAACTAGTTCGCCAACGTTGTAAGTCTTGGCCCGTACTTCTCTGCGTTGGTATCTTCGAGCCTGCTGCTGATAGAATGCGGAACGAGCCTTGGCGATGTCGCGTTCTTCCTCCAATGCGTCCAAGCTGTCCTGCCGATCCAACTCGGCTTCTCTTTCTTCGTACATGCACACTCGAGGTGAGTCATGAATGATGTCGCAGGGCAAAACTGCTTCTACGCCGTATACCATAAAAAATGGTGTGAATCCGGTAGTACGGTTAGGCGTTGTCCGCAGCCCCCAGAGTACGGAGTCGAGCTCCTCTACCCAGTGCGTGTCAGATTTCGTAAGGGACCGCACTAGTCTGGGTTTGATGCCGCTCATTATCATACCATTTGCTCTTTCCACTTGACCGTTGGTTTGAGGATGATAGACTGAAGCGTAATCGAGCTTGATGCCCATATTTTTGCACCATGATTTAACCTCGCCGGCCGTGAAGTTCGTGCCGTTATCGGTGATGATGCTGTGGGGGACACCATAACTGTGTACTACCTTGGATATAAAGTCTATCACTGGTCCGGACTCTGCCGTTTTAACTGGCTTGGCCTCTATCCATTGGGTGAATTTATCCACCATGACCAATAGGTACCTTTGCTTGTGGGTTCCCCCTTTAAGTGGTCCAACCATGTCAAGCCCCCAGACCACGAACAGCCAGGTAATGGGTATAGTTTTGAGGGCGGTGGGTGGCATGTGGCTCTGATTAGCAAAGAGCTGACAACCGACGCATCTTTGGACTAAGTCCTGAGCATCTGCCCGGGCCGTCGGCCAATAAAATCCTGTACGGAATGCCTTTCCTACAAGGGCCCGGGCTACGGCGTGGTGTCCGCCTAGTCCGGCGTGAATTTCAGCCAGAAGGTCTCGCCCTTCCTCTTCAGAGATACACCTTTGAAGGACTCCGCTTGTGCTTTTCTTATAGAGTTCTCCCTCATGGACCTTGTAGGCTTTAGATTGCCGGACTATGCAGCGGGCCTCATTATGGTCTTCGGGGAGTTCCTGGCTAAGCAAGTAGGCTAGGAACGGCTCTGTCCATGGGGCGATTACTGCCATTATGTCATGAACTGAGGGTGTTGTTTCGTCGGCTGGATCGCCAGTTATGTCAGATTGCTCTGCGGCCGCTTCCGGTTTGTTATTTCCGGACTCCTCTTCCCACAGTACGGATGGCTTGAATAGCCGTTCCAGGAAGATATTTGGAGGGACAGCGTCACGTCTTGCGCCGATGCGTGCCAATATGTCGGCCGCTTGGTTATTATCTCTGGCTACGTGGTGGAATTCAAGTCCTTCGAACCGAGCTGACATTTTAAGGACAGTGTTGCGATAGGCTGCCATTTTTGGATCCTTGGCGTCAAAGTCTCCATTTACTTGGGATATTGCGAGGTTTGAGTCCCCATGCACCTCTAGGCGTTGGATGCCCATGGAGATTGCCATCCGGAGGCCATGTAAGAGGGCCTCGTATTCGGCTGTGTTGTTGGAGTCCGTGTACATTATCTGAAGTACATATTGGACTCTGTCCCCGGTTGGGGACGTTAGTACGATGCCAGCCCCCAATCCGGCCAACATTTTGGAGCCGTCGAAATGCATAATCCAATTGGAGCATGCGCCGTACTCTTTCGGGAGTTCGGCTTCAGTCCACTCAGCGACAAAGTCAGCCAAAACTTGCGACTTTATAGCTCGCCGGGGTTTGTAAGTTATGTCGAATGGTAAGAGCTCAATGGCCCATTTTGCAATCCTGCCCGTTGTGTCGCGGTTATTTATAATGTCATTTAGGGGTACTTCGGAGGCCACTGTTATCGAACACTCTTGAAAGTAGTGTTGGAGCTTTCGGGATGCCATGAACACCGCATACGCTATCTTTTGATAGTGCGGGTAACGGGACTTGCAGGGGGTTAAAATAGTGGATACGTAGTACACTGGTTTTTGAAGAGGGAATTTATGCCCTTCTGTCTCTCGTTCTACGACGAGCACCGCGCTTACTACTTGATGTGTTGCCGTGATGTATAACAACATAGGTTCGCCCAGGTTGGGCGCAGCCAGGACCGGATTCGTTGCCAATATGGCCTTTATTTCTTCGAGTCCGGTAGTGGCAGCATCCGTCCAGTCGAAGTGTTCGGTGTGCCTGAGGAGGCGATAGAGGGGCAATGCCTTTTCTCCTAGGCGGGAGATAAAGCGGCTGAGAGCCGCCACGCATCCAGTCAATTTCTGGATCTGTTTGAGGTTTTTTGGAATATCCAGCTGTGAGAGGGCTTGGATTTTGGCCGGATTTGCTTCAATTCCTCTACCGGATACAATGAAGCCCAAGAGCTTTCCGGCTGGTACGCCGAAAACGCATTTTTCCGGGTTCAGCTTGATGTCATATGCTCGGAGGTTGTCGAATGTGACCCTCAAGTCGTCTACTAGAGTTTCGACGTGTTTGTTTTTGACGACTACGTCGTCTACGTATGCCTCTACTATTTTGCCGATCTGGGCAGCCAAACATGTCTGAATCATGCGCTGATATGTTGCGCCGACGTTTTACGTCCGAAGGGCATCGTGTTGAAGCAGAATGGTCCATATGGAGTAATGAACGCCATTGCGGCTTGATTCGCTTCTGCCATCTTGATTTGGTGATAGCCGGAGTATGCGTCCAGGAAGCACAATGAATCGTGCCCTGCAGTGGCATCGATGATTTGGTCGATGTGGGGGAGGGGGAAGGTGATGGCCGCGTCGCTCCAAGGATTTGCTGTTGCTACTTGGTAGACTTCGGCAAGGCTGTTGGTTGTTCGTTTCCGCATATTGTTTGATGCGAAAGTCTCGAAGACTGTTGATACTGTACCGGTATTGTTGGTGTGGTTTTGCAGGGCTAGAAGCTCCTCGCCACTTTTGGCCACCTGCCGTAATATCCAACATGCACGAAGGCTATGTGTTGGGGTAGCGCCCTTGGTACTATGAATTGTACAGGGTTTGCTGAGCCATCCCTCCAGTACGGTTCCGTTCCCTTTAAGGGGTTCCTGTTTTTTGGTTCTTGTACCTGGTGCCTGAGTGTAATGCACCCTTTTGTTGCGGACTGGGGCTATATCCGGGGCCGGATTATCCCAAAACCTATCTTTGGTTTTCCGGAAACTTTCTATGGCACAGTACTTTCGCACTATGGATGCCAAGTCGGTGAAACGTGTGATTTCACGACGGCTGACGGTGTTCAAGATTCCCCTGTCCGTGCAATTGTTGCAAAAGATCGAGATTGCGTTTTCCTCTCGGCAGTCCTTTATCCGGTCCATGACCAAGAGGAATCTGGCCCAGTAATGATGTACTGTTTCGGCTGGCTCTTGCCGGATTAGAGATAGATCGCGTATATCTGGACGGGCGGGCCTAATTGAGTCCGGGACCCTGCCCATCTCGAGGCTCAAGGGCCGGTAAGTTTCCGAATTTGGAAGCTTGGAAAGTGGAACATTGTCCAACGAGTCCGGTCCGATGCCTGACTTTATGTTCAGTGCTTGATCGGAATCCGCTCCTCCGCGGGAATCCGGCATGGATGGTTTGGTAGCCCGGACACGACTAGTTTTCAATATGGGAGAAGGACCGTCGCGATGTTCCTCTACCACCGTGATGTGGTGGGTAACCTGGGGAGAGTTAATCTCTCTCAGATCGGTTTTAAGCCTGATCCGATTGTAGTCTATAGCAACTCCCAGGGCAGCGATCCGATCCAAGAGTTCGTTTACAGATGAGAGCTCTGCTGGATCTAACTGCTCGGCGAATTCCGAGTTGACGTGAAGATTGCTCTCGATGACACGAGAGGTCATCGTTGAAGCGGTGGCCGGACAGGCGGTCATAAGAAAACCTCCTAGCCGGATAGTTTGGCCGGCGGCCAAGGCTCCATTGGCGAAGATGCCGTCCTTGAAGACGGGAAGAGGCATCCTTCCTATCGGTGACGACACAGAGGAACTCTCAATGAAAGCACCAATGTCGGTGTCAAAACCGGCGGATCTCGGGTAGGGGGTCCCGAACTGTGCGTCTAGGCGGATGGTAACAGGAGACAAGGGACACGATGTTTTACCCAGGTTCGGGCCCTCTTGATGGAGGTAAAACCCTACGTCCTGCTTGATTGATATTGATATTGTGGATGTTTACAAGAGTGGATCTACCACGAGATCAAGGAGGCTAAACCCTAGAAGCTAGCCTATGGTATGATTGTAATGGTTGTTGTTGTGTCCTAGGGACTAGAGCCATCCGGTTTATATAGACACCGAAGAGGGCTAGGGTTACATAGAGTCGGTTACAATGGTAGGAGATCTACGTATCCGTATCGCCAAGCTTGCCTTCCACGCCAAGGAAAGTCCCATCCGGACACGGGACGAAGTCTTCAGTCTTGTATCTTCATAGTCTTGGAGTCCGGTTGATGATGATAGTCCAGCTATCCGGACACCCCCTAATCCGGGACTCCCTCAGTGGGTCTTTTTGTCCTTGGACCTTTTAAAAGGCCCAAGCATATCAAGCCCCCAAACTGCAAACATCCAAGTAATTGGAATCATCCTCAATTCTTGAGCCGGCACGTGAGCTCGGCGTTAAAATTTCTGACAACCATCACATTTACTGACCAAATCCTCTGCATCAGCATGAGCCGTCACCCAATAAAATCCATGACGAAAAGCTTTAGCCACGAGAGGTTTAGAGCCAGCATGATGACCACAATCTCCTTCATGAATCTCGCGAAGAATTTCACAACCCTCTTCAGGAGAAACACAATGTTGAAACGCCCGAGTGACACTGCAATGGTGTAGCTCTCCGTTAACAATTGTCATTGACTTAGACCGCCGGGTTATCTGTCTGGCCAAAGTTTCATCCTTAGTTAACTCGCTCCAGGTCATATAAGCCAAATATGGAACTGTCCAATCAGGAATAGTGTGAAGAGCCGCCACCAATTGTGCTTCCGAGTCAGGAATAGCCAGTTCTTCCTCTGTAGGCAACTTGACAAAAGGGTTATGCAGAATATCCAAGAAAGTGTTAGGTGGCACCGGCTTACGCTGGGACCCTAACCAGCTTAAGGCATCAGCCGCCTCATGTTTCCTCTGATCAATGTGTTCCACTTGATAACCCTTGAAGTGCCCAGCAATAGCATCAACCTCACAGCGATAAGCCGCCAGGAGTGGATCCTTAGAATCCCATTTGCCTGAAACTTGCTGAGCCACCAAGTCTGAGTTGCCGAAACATCGTACCCGGCTTAAACTCATCTCCTTAGCCATCTGAAGGCCATGGAGCAAGGCTTCATACTCAGCTGCATTCTTAGTACAGGGAAACATCAACCTTAAAACATAACAAAACTTGTCACCTCGAGGGGAAGCTAAGTCCACTCCAGCCCCCGAGCCCTCCAATTGCCTGGACCCATCAAAACGGAATAGTCCAATATGTGTTATATGGCTTCTCTCCGGGCATCTGCTGCTCTGTCCAGTCATTGATGAAATCCACAAGTTCTTGAGATTTGATGGCCGTGCGAGGCATATACTTCAAACCATGAGGTCCAAGCTCAATGGCCCACTTGGCTACCCGACCTGTGGCTTCTCTGTTTTGAATAATATTCCCTAAGGGAGCAGAACTAACCATAGTGATGGGATGACCCAAAAAATATTACTTTAGATTCTGACTGGCCATGAACACCCCATATACGAGCTTCTGCCAGTGCGGATACCTCTGCTTGGACTCAATGAGCACTTCACTGATATATTAAACCGGCCGTTGAACCAGATATTCCTTGTCTAGTTCCTTTCATTCCACCACAATAGCTACACTGACTGCCCGGGCGCTAGCAGCCACATATAATGACAACGGCTCCTTATCAATAGGAGCAGCAAGGACTGGCGGCTCAGCTAGCTATTTCTTCAAAGTTTCAAATGCGTCATTAGCAGCATCACTCCAGACAAAGTGATATGTTTTATTCATCATCTGGTACAGTGGTATGGCCTTCTCACCCAACCGGCTTATGAACCGGCTTAAGGCAGCAATATGACCCGCCATATGTTGAACATCATTGATACACGCCGGCTTTTCCAAGGAGGTAATGGACTTGATCTTCTCCGGGTTAGCTTCAATGCCTCTGTTAGAGACCAGAAAACCCAAGAGTTTGCCTGCTGGCACACCGAAAAAACACTTGGCCGGGTTAAGCATCATCTTGTAGACCCGGAGATTGTTGAAGGTCTCCTTCAAATCATCTATCAAAGTTTCCTTGTCTCTGGATTTCACCACAATATCATCCACATAAGCATGAACATTGCGCCCAATCTGACTGTGAAGGCAATTCTGCACACATCGCTGGTAAGTCACCTGGGCACTCTTGAGCCCAAAAGGCATAGACACATAGCAGAAGGCTCCAAAGGGAGTGATAAAAGATGTCTTCTGATGGTCTTTAGCTGCCATCTTGATCTGATGATAACCAGAATAAGCATCCAAAACACTCAAACGCTCAAAACTCACCCTAGCATCAATGATTTGATCAATACGAGGGAGAGCAAAAGGATCAGCCGGACAGGCTTTGTTTAAGTCCGTGTAGTACACACACATACGCCAAGTGCCATTCTTCTTAAGTACCAGCACCGAATTAGCCAACCACTCAGGATGAAAGACTTCAATAATGAACCCAGCCGCCAAGAGCCAGGCCACTTCTTCTCCAATGGCCTTACGCCTCTCCTCATTGAAGCGACGAAGGAATTGCTTGACCGGCTTAAACTTTGGATCAATATTAAGAGTGTGCTCAGCGAGTTCCCTCGGTACACCTGGCATATCAGAAGGTTTCCATGCAAAGATGTCCCGGTTCTCACGGATGAACTGATGAGCGTGCTTTCCTATTTAGGATCCAGGTTAGCACTGATACTGAACTGCCTGGATGAATCGCGAGGAACAAAGTCAATCAGCTTAGTTTCATCGGCTGACTTAAACTTCAATACCAGATCATGCTCTATAGTTGGCTTTTTCAAAGATGTCATATCCGCCGGATCAACATTGTCTTTGTACGACTTCAATTCCTCTGTCGCACAGACAGGTTCGGCATAAGCAGCGTCACCTTCTTCACACTCCAAAGCTAAACATAACAAGGCCATACCAGATCTGTGCACTGTGATGGTCCCCTTGTAACCCGGCATCTTGAGCTGCAGATAAACATAACAAGGCTGTGCCATGAACTTGGCATAAGCCGGTCGTCCAAACAGAGCGTGATACGGGCTTTTAATCTTGACCACTTCAAAGGTTAGTCTCTCGGCCCTGGAATCATATTCATCCCCAAAGGCTACTTCCAGATCAATCTTTCCTACATGATACGCCGACTTACCAGGTACTACCCCGTGGAAAATAGTATTGGATGGCTTTAGACTTTTGTCAGTCAACCCCATGCGACGGAAAGTATCATAGTAAAGGATATTAATGTTGCTACCCCCATCCATGAGTATCTTAGTGAATTTGTATCCACCAACTTGAGGCGCCACCACCAAAGCCAAGTGACCCAGATTATCAACCCGGGGCGGGTGATCCTCTCGACTCCACATAATGGGGTGCGCAGACCATCGCAGGTAATGGGGAACTGCCTGCTCAACGACGTTCACAACCCTTTTATGGAGCTTCTGGTCCCGCTTGCATAAACTTGTGGTGAAGACGTGATACTGCCCACTATTCAACTGCTTCGGATGACTTTGATATCCAGACTGCTGCTGCTGCTGACCCCCCTGACCGAATTGTTGATTGTAACCACCCTGATTACCTTGATGGTTTTGGTGACCTGGAAACCGGAACAAGAACCGCCACCACCGTAACCCAGGCCATGAGAACCGCCACCACCAGAACCCGAGCCGCCGCTAGTCCCATGATTTTTCTGGAATAAATCAGAATTTTTGAATTCCCTCATAATTTGACAATCTTTCCAAAGGTGACTGGATGGCTTTTCCCGCATACCATGCTTTGGGCAGGGATGATTCAGCATCTGCTCAAGATTGAGACCCGATCCACTTGTCCGAGGAGGTGGCTTCCCCTTATGACGCTGAACATTATTCTGTGTATTGGTATTGGCCACAAAATCTGAATTACTATCGGCCTTGCACTTATCATTGCCCCCCTGACTCGTCGGGTTATGCTGCTGACCTTTGTGTTGCCACTCTTCTTTCCTTTCCCGGCTTTTCATCATCAGACTCGGGGTCCTTGGTACTATAAGAGTCGACATATTTAATTAGATCTGCCATCAGCTCTCCCATATCATTGCAATGGCGCTTAAGCCACCCTAGCTTCTGTTTAAGAGGCAAAAAATGACAATCTTCTCTAACATTAGGACTGCAGAGCCGACATTGATGTTATCAGATGAGTGTAGGATAGCCTTGACCCGGCGTAACCAATGGGTCGTTGACTCGCCCTCTCCTTAGGTGCAAGCATCCAAATCCACAATCGACATGGGCTGTTTGCACGTATCTTTAAAGTTCTGGATAAACTGGGCTTTTAGCTCATCCCATGACCCGATGGAATTGGCAGGCAGCCCTTTCAACCAAGTACGGGTCATCCCAACCAGCATCATGGTGAAGTATTTGGCACACGCAGCATCGCTTACCTCCAACAGTTCCATGGCCATCTCGTAACTCTGAATCCATGCCTCAGGAGGTAAGTCGACCGTGTTGTTAGGCACCTTACGAGGTCCTTTGAAATCCTTGGGCAGACACTCATTCCACAGAGCCGGCACTAGACATGGTATACCCGTGGTTCTAGAGGTCACGCCTGCCTCCACCGAAGTCGTCGGATAAACCAGAAGATGTTGTTGAGCCGCCTGCTGAGCTGCCTCCTCAGCTTCTCGACATGCCCTATCCTGATCGACCAAATCATGAGCACCATCACGCGCCGGGTCATGCCCATGCGGCTGGTTACGGCGCCTGTCATTGCTTGAAACGGCCGGTGAGTTCATGTGTCTGTTATAACTCCGGCTTGGGCGAGGGGTCAAATGAATCCTCTCTCGACTGTAAGAATATGCCTCCTGCTGTACCAATGCTGTTTGAAGAAGCTCTCTAGCCCTTCGCGTCTCCACCGCAGCTGGAGAATTTCCTTCAACTGGGAGAGCCGCCAATCGTGTCGCCGCAGCGATCATATTATCCAAAGGGTTGGAATAATAACCCGGTGGTGTCGGCACATACTAAGGCGGAGTATTATTCAGACAAGGTGGCTCCGTCATGCGCGGTTGAGTCGGCGCTCCAGTCCCAGGCGCTTCAACCCGGTTTACCTCTGGTTGGTTACTGGTCCCTGCTCCAGGCATGCAAAAGAGGTTCCTCGCCTCGTAAACCGGCGGCAAACGACTCCGGTGCCTTCTTCTCATGATTTTGTTTGAAGCGTTCTGATCCAACGAGAGCCGGAAGGAATTAGCCTGGATCCGATGTGCCTGAACATCCAAAACAGCTTGCTCTACAGTCATCCTAGCGTTCTCCACCGCCAGGTCTTCCTTGGCCTATGTTGTCTCATGACGCAACTTTGTAATCTCCGCATTATGCTAAAATTGATTCGCCGGGTTAACCTCCGTTGTTACCAAGGCTGTTAGATTGTCCAACAAATCAGTCAAAACCTGAGCCGGCGGGCGCCCCGGGCCTCCTGCCCCAGCTACCATCGCCGCTGTAGTCATTGAATCCTGCGCTGGTTGTGTACTGGCCATGAAGATTGCAACCCTATTCGGCGGCTCATAGGGGTCCGGAATACTGTCGCCATCGGAATAGCCCCCAAGCCTGTCGTCTTGCAGTTGATATAATGAAGTAGTCTCGCCCGTGGACGACTCACCGTTAGAATATATGGCCGTATCACGGGCAGACATGGATCAATCCCACGAAGGCACGTTTCATGGCGGGCTGAGCTTGGGCGGGTTGTGCACGCTGAGCCATCTCGATGATGTCGGTGCAGATGTCCGTCTTAGGGCCCGGCTCGCCGATCTTGCCAATGAAGACGTGAATTCCGCCGAAGGGGACCCAGTACCCGTACTTAATTAAGTCGGCCTCGGGGCCCCAACCTGCATCGTCGATGTAGAGCTTGCCACGACGACTCTTGGTCATCCGGCCCACAGGGTATCCCTTCACTACAAAAAAAGACACATCCGAGACACTTTGGGCAAAACGAATTTTTTTCCTGTCATACTTATGACACTTCTATGACGATCATTGTGACAAAACAGGTATCACCATAGATGTGGTGGGCTCCTACTTCTATGACAAAAAATAATGACATAAAATGGGCTTTTTGTCCTGGGCGGGCCGGAGATGTAGCTGCATGACATTCTTTGGGTCATCCATGATGGAAAAAAACCATGGTAGAAGCGAGCGCAAGGAAAATATCAGGGTGTTCCTGGTTACGGTGGGTGGTCGGGGCCGAGCGATGCGCATTTCTCTCGTACACGTACCCACGTGTGTGTGAGGTGTTGGGCTCTAACTAAACCCGAGCAAGGCATTGGGCTCTAACTGAAACCGAGCGATTGCATAGCAGGCTACGCGTTACTGAACCCGACCAATCGAT
This sequence comes from Triticum aestivum, assembly GCF_018294505.1. NCBI lineage: Eukaryota > Viridiplantae > Streptophyta > Magnoliopsida > Poales > Poaceae > Triticum > Triticum aestivum. Next base: position 546,522,995 of record NC_057801.1, read on the forward strand.
CGATGGCTGTTAACTGAACCCGATCGAGCGATTCCTTTGCTACTGCTGCTAACTGAAGCCGATCAATGCTGCCTGTGGATGAACAGTGATCGTTGTGAGGGGGGTTTGGATGAACAGTGAGCGGTGCGGGTGTATGAACATGACCCCGTGGTGTTGCCTCTGGATGAACAGGACCCCGATCAATCGAGCCGGTTAGGGCTGGATGAACAGGACCCCGTGGAGGGCTGGATGAATAGGATGACCCCATGGAGGGCTGGATGAACAGTAGAATGTGGAGGGGTGGATGAACAATAGCCCGAGGAGGGGTGGTTGAACAAGAGCCCGTGGAGAGGGGTGGTTGGACAGTAGCCGGTGGAGTAGCGCGCGGTGGAGGCTGGATGAACAGGAGCCCGTGGATGAACAGTCGCAAGTGGAGGCTAGAGGAGGTCGACGGTGGATGAACAGTAGTCCGTGGAGGCTGGAGGAGGTCGACGGTGGAGATGAACAGTATCCCGTGGAGTCCCGTTTTGCGGTACGCCACACCCCTCCCAATGAACAAGACCCCCGTTTCGACCGTAGCGCTCCAACACAAGTCCGTTTCCTCCATTTTGCAGTATGCCACACCCCTCCCGATCAACAGGACCCCGTTTCGACCGTAGGAGGTCCAACACAAGTTCGTTTCCTCCGTTTTGTGGTACGCCAGACCCCTCCCGATGAACAGGATCCCATTTCAAACGTGGCCGGTCGAACACAAGGCCGTTTCCTCTGTTCTACGGTATGCTAGGCATCATTTCCATCGCTTGTTCTATCCAATCCCTCCCGATGAACACGACAACGCATTCCGTTCCGACCCAACTGGTTTGGCTCCCCATGAACACGACGACGACGCTGTTTCTCCGTTCTGACCCAGCCATGTACACGAGCCCCGGCCGTACGTATGCACGAGTAGGCGTTCGAGACCCCGCCCGTATGTACGTATGTGGCCGTATTTTCTTTCTTGCACACTGGCCGTTGTACGTACATGTAGATGCTACGTGCGCGCCTCTACTACAAAACGTGCACGCCTCTACATCCACCAGTATGTACGTACACGTTCGCGACCAGAATGACAACACTACATACACTTCGACTAGGTGGGTCCTGACTGTCAGGCACTTTCTTGCGTGCGAAGATGTAGATGGTGGGTCCCAGCAGTCACGGGGGCGAATCATTTTTTGCTCAGACTCACTTCCTTGCATGCGAATATGTAGCTGGTGGGTCCCAGCAGTCAGGGTGGCGAATCGTTTTTCCTCGGACGCACTTCCTTGCGTGCGAAGATGTAGCTGGTGGGTCCCAGCAGTGAGGAATGAAACTTTTTTTTTGCGAAATACAGTGGCCCGTCCGGTGGGTCCCAGCCGTCAGGTGGAGGAATCATTATTTTCCGCGTAATAAGGAGGCACTTCCTTGCTGCGGCCGTGGACCCAGCTGTCAGCCTCTCCACCTACAGTCCACATCTGATGGAAGTCGTTCCTTGACCACGTTGACCACGCTGCGTCGAGAGCACCACGGCAGTGGACGAAGGCGAGGCCTAGGAAGGGGATGACGCGGAGCCGAGGAAGATGCGGCAGTGGATGCCCACACAGAGAGGAGTACGAGGGTTCACTGGTTCGGCTGCGGTGTGAGGGTGCCGTCGCTACAGAATAACAGGGGGTGTGGGTGAGTGGAGGGATGGCGTGGCCAGCGGTGGGAGTACTAGGGGGCGGTTAGGCCTCCGTGGCAGCACAGCCGGCCATGGGAGGCAGGAGCAGGCGGCACGACCGGCGCTGCTTTGGGCGGCTGGAGCAAGAAGACCAGAGGTTGAAGAAGCACGACGGCCGTTGGATGGACATCGTACGGTCACATCAGCTAGAATCGTTTATATTGACTAAGTTGACAAAGCCCTTGGTACGCATCAACTTAGTAGGCCCACAGGTCAGTTTACGAAATGGTGCGCCCCAGTTGTCAGGGGGAGGAATCATTTTTTGGGCGGGTGATGCTAGAATATCCGAGATTGAAGAAGAAGCAGGGCATCCTTTGGATGGACATCCAACGGCCACTACTGCTAGAACCGTGTGTTGACTATAAGTTGACAAAGCCTTGCATACACGTCAACTCTCTTTTTTTTAGGGGACGCATCAACTTAGTAAGCCCACAAGTGTGTGGCAGAGAACTTATAGCCCATTTGAGATTTGTAAGAATGTGCAGCCCATTTTTGAATTCTAATGGAATTTAGTACAGCCCATTTACAGTTTGTTAAAAGTACAGCCCATTTCAACCAACCATTCAAAACAGAATTCAATAAAATTTCCCACATTTTGATGGGATCCGAAATATTTTTATCCCGAAATTTCTAGTCAGATTAAATACAAATTCAATATAAATTTATATTACGTAAAAATCAAACGAAACATTGCGCTCGCAACAATTAATGAAATTAAAATTTTCAATATCCAAAAATAATATTTTATAAAGTAATTACGTGTTTGGTGCATTTTTTATAGTTACTGCCCACTTTTTATAATTACATCCCATTTATTATTTCTTAAAGCCCATTTTCTTGTTAAGCCTAATGCATCCCTCCTAGGAAAGTTTTGCAGCCCAGCGGGGCGGAGAATAACAACTTGACCTTGCCTGGGTATTCCTAAAAAAAAGTATAGCTGGGCTAGCCATTTTCAGCTTGAAAAAAATTAATATCTCGGCTGGATATCTGGCCTCGGCTAGACGGGCCACAGCCCGCCTAGTTAATACCTGCAGCGATGTTTTTGTTGTTGTTCAGAGGAGAAAAATTAATGTCTGGGCTAAACATCCAAAAACTCTGTAGTGCTCACACCTCAAAAACACAAATACTGCTCGAGCTGCTTGGTCCTAGCTGTCGGCCGCTTCTTGTGCAATTCTCTCATTTATTGACTACATAGGTTGACAATGGTGTGGGACCGTGATGTCAGGAAACCATGAGGAAGCAAAAAAATAATTATAGTTTTATATGATAAGGAGGCACTTGCGTACGTGAGGCTATAGTCCTGGTGGGTCCCCATTGTCATCATCTCCAAGTATAGTCATCTCCTCGCCCGCGCGCGCTTTCCGCCAGAAACAGTCAGCGCCGCCCGCCCCGCTTCCCGGTGCAGGAGATTGCTCCACCTTCAAACAACACAAGTGTCGTCCGTCCGTCCATCTGCCGCCCACATTAATGATGCGCGGTTGCCGAGGCGGCTACTCTGGCGCCACACGTCCGTCCCTCCGCCGCCCACCATTGCTATATAAACTGTTGCGCCAGCCATAGCCGTAGTCATCCGCATTCGTTTCCTTTCTCCTTTGCACACCACTACTGCCCAACATGGCCGCTCTAGCTCTCTTCGGGACGCGCGGACGACGGACCACAAGGAGATGGCAGCCATTGCTGCCGACCGGCTGGCCGGCAGCCAGCCGGAGGACGATGACGTCCCAATGGAGAACATGGTAGTCGATGATCCGGCGCCAACCCCACCTCTGTGCCATCCTCTCCAGTGCATTGCACCATGACCATCGGCGAGGCCCGTGCCCAATATATGGACACGGAGAGGCGGAAGCATGAGGAGCAGTTCCGGGAGGCACAAGCCGACGCTGCCTACAACCACCATCTCCTCCAGGAGCACCTGCAGGAGGAGGAGCAGATCGCCGTGGAGCGGACGGAGCAGGAGGCGCTGCTTGACTCATACCGCTCTGCCCGCGAGGGTCGCCTCGAGCGCTGGTGGTACCGCATGCGGGTGGCGGAGGCTGCGACCGCCTACAAAAAGGGTGATGAAGCAGGCGAGGCGCTCTTTGGCGAGACCGAGGACAAGGCAGAGGACAATGCCGGCTCCGACAAGTCCTCGCTCCGCTGGCATCGACGAGGCCCTGCTCCGCCGAGGCCCCGCGATGCCAATAACGTGGCAGAGGACACCGCCGGCTCCGCCGAGGCCCCGCCCCGCCAACAACAAGGCAGAGGACATCGCCAGCTCGGCCGAGGCCCCACCCTGCCGGCAACGAGGGGGAGGATTTCCACCACTTCGCCGAGGCGCTGCCCGCCGGCAACGAGATAGAGGACATCATCGGCTCCTCTAAGGCCCTGCCTCGCTGCCAACGAGGCCGCGCCACACAGAAAACAAGGAAGAGTAGATCACGGTAGGTCGCCGCCGCTCGGATCCAAGTAAGGCCACCGCTGCTACCCTCCGGTTGAAGCCAATCTAGGCGGGTTGACCATTGACGACTGGTTAGCTTCTTGGCGACTACGTGGAGTCGGAGAGCTGTGTTGGCGAGGGACGCTGCTTCTACTTAACTGTTGGTGTAGTTGGCTGACTGACATGTGGGCCCAACAGGCCACATGTCAGTTAGGCAACTGCACCTGCAGTTAAGTCACTAAAGCTTCTGTTCGGCTCAGCGGGACACAAGTGGGTAGCTTCGGTTAATTAATTATACCTCTAGTGCACCCCTTTTTAGTTGAAGAATGTATGAAATGTAATAAAATCCGGCATGTTTATATGAAATCCGATCGTGTATGAATGAATTTATTTTGATTAGTTCGAATTCCTGTATCACTGGCATTGGATGAGCATGCAAAACAATACATACTAGCATTATTCCCAGGGTGATTACATCGTTTGCAGCAGTTTCACATGTACTCCCTCCTGTCCTTTCTAGTCTGCATACAAGTTTTGTCTGCAGTCAAAGTATCTCTACTTTGACCAATCTTATAGAAAAAAGTATGCACTTTCACAATGTGCAAAGTAAAAAGGAACAGAAGGAGTACAAAGAGTTTGAGCAGCTTTTTAGCGTTTCTGTACATTGCAATCAAACACACAGGGCTGGCAATTCATAGAGAACATTCAAAACAATCGATGATTATGCATCTCAGTGACTCACATGTCAGAGGCAATATTTACTTCACAAGTAAAGAATAAAGAAAAAATTGATCGACGCTACTGACAGCAAAGGGCGTCTCATTCGAAAATATCAAATGCATGTCTTCTTGCTAAAATCAATGAGCAAAATTTGACAAGTTGTCCCATTCCAAAATATCAAATGCCTATGATTGTGGAATGGGCAGGGTTTGCCATTAGTTTGGACATTGACATGGCACCTCGTGCTAAATAAACCAGTTGTTCTTTTTGTGCAGTTCCACCAAAATCAACCAAATTCGCGCGTAGCTTGTATGATTTCGCCCTTATATGTTGCAATGCCTTGAACTTATCGGCACCTCCTTTCTTGTGGTGGAAATGAATGATTTTATGTATTAATGAACATTTTGTGCAGTTCCCATTGAAATCAAGCTGAGCACCCCTATTTGCTAAAATACAAGAAAGTGATTAGTATAAAGCAAACTGTACTATGAATTGACAGTTTAAACAGGCACCTACATGGTCCATGTAGAGCACACTTTTAGAAAAATGGAACTCACCAGAAAGAATCCTAGAACAACATTGTACTCACGCATCACAGCAAAAAATGGAGATTTGTCAGTCCTTCTCAGCTGAAGTTAGTTTGATCTTGTGGGGAGTAATATAACCATCCTTCAACTGCTCCTTTTGATGAGAAGATAGACAGGGCTTCTTCATCCTGGCTTAATCGGAACTAGTCACTTCACGTACTCCATATTCTTCTTCTGAGCAGGATGATCCTGTTGTGCAAAGACAAGAGGACAACTAAATGCTAGCATCCCTGTTTGCTCGAAAAAAGGAAAGGGAATATTTAAAACAACACATATGAAGCACTTCTCAAGGACAATACCACTTTTTCATGACAATATCTAAATAGTAGCACAACACCAATAGAGATGACAAAGCTCAATCATATGGATGAAATTAGTGGGCGAGTACCAACCTTTGTCAGGAGGCTTATTGTGTAGAGCATACAGATGAAGCACTTCTCCGGAACCATCTGTTTCTATCTACTGTGGTGGCCACACTTACTATATACTCCTCGATTAATGTTTCCAACATCTTCTTGTGCAGTTCCACTAAAATATATGGTATTGATATGTCTCCGTCGTATCTATAATTTTTGATTGTTCCATGCCAATATTCTTCAACTTTCATATACTTTTGATAACTTTTTATACTATTTTTGGGACTAACATATTGATCCAGTGCCCAGTGCCGGTTCCTGTCTGTTGCATGTTTTATGTTTCGCAGAAACCCAATATCAAATGGAACCCAAACGAGATAAAAACGAATGGATAATTATTTTGGAACATTTGGGATTTTCCGGAGGAAGAATCAACGCGAAACGGTGTCCGGGGTGGCCACGAGACAGGGGGCGCGCCCTCCCCCCTAGGCGCGCCCTGGACTCTCGTGGGCCACCCGTAAGGCGGTTGATGCTCTTCTTTTGCCGCAGGAAAGCTAATTTTATGACAAAAAATCTGGGCGAAAGATTCACCCCAATCGGAGTTACGGATCTCCAGATATAAAAGAAACGGTGAAGGGGTAGAATCAGAGAACGCAGAAATAGAGAGATAGATCCAATCTTGGAGGGGCTCTCGCCCCTCCCACGCCATGGGAGCCAAGGACCAGAGGGGAAAACCTTCTCCCATCTAGGGAGGAGGTCAAGGAAGAAGAAGAAGAAGGGGGCCTCTCTCCCCCTTGCTTCTGGTGGCGCCGGAGCACTGCCGGGGCCATCATCATCACCGAGAGCTTCACCAACATCTCCACCATCTTCACCAACATCTCCATCACCTTCCCCCATCTATATTCAGCGGTCGCTCTCCCGCAACCCGCTGTACCCTCTACTTGAACATGGTGCTTTATGCTTCATATTATTTTCCAATGATCTGTTGCCATCCTATGATGTCTGAGTAGATTTCCGTTGTCCTATCGATGATTGATGAATTGCTATGATTGGTTTGAGTTGCATGTTTTATTATTGGTGCTGTCCTATGGTGCCCTCTGTGTCGCGCAAGCATGAGGGATTCCTGCTGTAGGGTGTTGCAATGCGTTCATGATTCACTTATAGTGGGTTGCGTGAGTGACTGAAACACAAACCCGAGTAAGGGGATTGTTGCGTATGGGATAAAGGGGATTTGATACTTTAATGCTATGGTTGGGTTTTACCTTAATGAATCTTTAGTAGTTGCAGATGCTTGATAGAGTTCCAATCATAAGTGCATATGATCCAAGTAGAGAGAGTATGTTAGCTTATGCCTCTCCCTCAAATAGAATTGCAATAGTGATTACCGGTCTAGTAACATAGTCAATTGCCTAGGGACAATTTCACAACTCCTACGACCACTTTTTCACACTCGCTATATTTACTTTATTGCTTCTTTAGCTAAACAGCCCCTACTTTTTATTTACGTGTTCTTTATTATCTTGCAAACTTATCCAACAACACCTACAAAGTACTTCTAGTTTCATACTTGTTCTAGGTAAAGCGAACATCAAGCATGCGTAGAGTCGTATCAGTGGCCGATAGGACTTGAGAGAGTATTTGTTCTACCTTTAGATCCTTGTTGGGTTCGACACTCTTACTTATCGAAAGAGGCTACAACTATCCCGTATACTTGCGGGTTATCAAGACCTTTTTCTGGCGCTGTTGCCGGGGAGTCATAGCGTGGGGTGAATATTCTCGTGTGTGCTTGTTTGCTTTATCACTAAGTAATTTTTATTTGCTGTTCTAAGTTGTTCTCTATCTTTAATTATGGATATGAAACACGAAATACAAAAAAATAGGTGTACTTGCTACTCATGGAGATGGGGTAACTCCTAAAACCCTCGATTCTCATTATGTGTGAGATATTATGTACAACTTTGATAATCCTGAGAAAACCCCATTCAACTTTATAATGGGAGACACGTTGGATCAACGTGAATACTTTAGGGATTATCGCTCGACACAAAAAGGGAAACTATTATGGGATCAATTTATTATGTTGCGTTGGTATGCCCGGGATCTATGGTAGAGATATGATTATAATTGTTGCTCTAGGATGTAGGCTCCGCACCTTCCCTTTTCATGCAAATTTAATGATAATGAAACCTTAGCTTCTTATGCTAGTGGTAGATATGATTACTATGATGTTGAACAAATAGAAGAATTTGTTGCTTTTAAGGCTGCTTATGAAATTGAATCTTTGTTTGAAAAGTATGAAGCTTTTGATGATGATGGTGTTTATAGGCCTGAAAATCTTGCTATACTTAGATATTGCTATGAAAATTATGAATACAATTACTATATTAATGCATTTATTGAGAAAGTCACTTCTGTCCAAGAAGAGACTAATATTTTGCAGGAAGCTATGGAAGAACAAATTGATGAAACAGTGAGCTCATTGGATGAAAAAGATGATGAGGAGAGCGAAGAACAAAAGGAGGAAGAGCATATTAGCTACCCATGCCCACCTTCTAATGAGAGTAACCCTCCAACTCATACATTATTTAATTACCCTTCGTGCTTGCCGAAGGATGATTGCTATGATGATTGCTATGATCCCTTGAATTTGTTTGAAATATCCCTTTTTGATGATGCTTGCTATGCTTGTGGCCAACATGCCAATATGAATTATGCTTATGGAGATGAACTTGCTATAGTTCCTTATGTTAAACATGAAATTGCTGCTATTGCACCCATGCATGATAGTCCTATTATCTTTTTGAATTCTCCCGACTACACTATATCGGAGAAGTTTGTGCTTGTTAAGGATTATATTGATGGGTTGCCTTTTACCATTGCACATGATGATTTTGATAGATGTAATATGCATGTGCTTTCTGCTCCTACTTGCAATTATTATGAGAGAGGAACTACATCTCTGCCTCTTTATGTTTCCAACACGATGAAATTGCAAGAAACTGCTTAGACTATGCATTGGCCTTTACTTGGTGTGCATGAATTGTTCTTTTATGACATTCCGATGCATAGGAAGAGAGTTAGACTTCGTCATTGCTTGATATATGTTACTTTGTGCTCACTACCAAATTACAAATCATTGTTAATTAAAATTGGCTTTGATATACCTTGGGATCCGGGTGGATTCATTACTTGAGCACTATATGCCTAGCTTAATGGCTTTAAAGAAAGCGCTGCCAGGAAGACAACCCGAAAGTTTTAGAGAGTCATTTATTTCCGTTGAGTGCTTTTATATAGTTTAAAAACAAAAAAATAAAGAGGGGAACATAAAACTTTTCAAAAAGGAAAGTGAAAGTGAGAAAGACAAGCATTGTTGAAGTGGGAGAGCTCCTTGAACTTTGTTCATGCTCACGGAAACTTTGTGAATCTTGATTACAGAAACTTTTCATCAAAAATAATTATCCCCTTGTACAATTCCATTGTATTATAAAAATAATGTGCCAAGGTTTGCCTTTAGGATGTTTACAATGCTTGTTGGTTTGTACGGTGCAGGACATAAACTTTGGCTGTAGTGCACGATTTTACATTATTAACTGGAAGGTCAATTGGTTCTGATTCATTTTGCACTGTCTTTCTGTACAAATTTTTTATTGTTCCTAATTTTGGTAGAATTTTTGGGGTACCATAAGTATGGTGATTGTTCAGATTGCTACAGACTGTTCTGTTTTTGACAGATTCTGTTTTTGATGCATAGTTTGCTTGTTTTGATGAATCTATCAATTTATATTAGTGGATTAAGCCATGGAAAAGTTATATTAAAGTAGACACAATGCAAAAACAAAATATGAATTGGTTTGCAACAGTACTTAGAGTGGTGATTTGCTTTATTATACTAACGGATCTTACCGAGTTTTCTGTTGAAGTTTTGTGTGGATGAAGTGTCTAAACGAGGAGGTCTCGATATGAGGAAAAGGAAGAGAGGAAAGAGCTCAAGCTTGGGGATGCCCGAGGCACCCCAAGTAAATATTCAAGGAGACTCAAGCGTCTAAGCTTGGGGATGCCCCGGAAGGCATCCCCTCTTTCTTCAACAAGTATCGGTATGTTTTCGTATTCATTTCGTTCGTGCGATATGTGCAAGTCTTGGAGCGTCTTTTGCATTTAGTTTTCATTTTTATTTTATGCACCATGCTGGTATGAGATAGTCCTTGGTTGATTTATAGAATACTCATTGCACTTCACTTAAAACTTTTGAGTGTGGCTTTATAGAATGCTTCATGTGCTTCACTTATAGTGTTTGAAGTCTAGATTGCATGTTTCTCTTCACATAGAAAACCGCCATTTGTAGAATGCTCTTTTGCTTCACTTATATTTGTTAGAGCATGGGCATATCTTTTGTAGAAAGAATTAAACTCTCTTTCTTCACTTTTATCTTTTTAGAGAGATGACAGGAATTGGTCATTCACATGGTTAGTCATAAAATCCTACATAAACTTGTAGATCGCTGAATATGATATGTTTGATTCCTCGCAAGAGTTTTGTGATATAAAGGTGGTGATATTAGAGTCATGCTAGTGGGTGGTTGTGGATTGTAGAGACACTTGTGTTGAGGTTTGCAAGTCCCGTAGCATGCACGTATGGTAACCGTTGTGTGACAAATTTGAAGCATGGGGTGTTTCTTTGATTGTCTTCCTTATGAGTGGCGGTCGGGGATGAGCGATGGTCTTTTACTACCAATCTATCCCCCTAGGGGCATGCGTAGTAGTACTTTGCTTCGAGGGCTAATGAACTTTTGTAATAAGTATATGAGTTCTTTATGACTAATGTGAGTCCATGGATTATACGCACTTTTACCTTTCCATCATTGCTAGCCTCTTCGGTACTGTGCATTGCCCTTTCTCACCATGAGAGTTGGTGCAAACTTCGCCGGTGCATCCAAACCCCATGATACGATACGCTCTATCACACATAAGCCTCATTATATCTTCCTCAAAACAGCCACCATACCTACCTATCATGGCATTTCCATAGCCATTCTGAGATATATTGCCATGCAACTTTCATCATCATCATATACATGACTTGAGCATTCATTGTCATATTGCTTTGCATTATCGTAAGATATCTAGCATGATGTTTTCCTGGCTCGTCCATTTTTGATGTCATTGCTACGCTAGATCATTGCACATCCCGGTACACCGCCGGAAGCATTCATATAGAGTCATATGTTTGTTCCAGTATCGAGTTGTAATATCGAGTTGTAAGTAAATAAAGTGTGATGATCATCATTATAGAACATTACCCCATAAAAAGGAAAAATAAAAAAAAGGAAAGGCCAAAGAAGCCTAATTAAAAAAGGGGGCCAAAGAAGTCCACCCAAAAAGAAAAAAAAGAAAAGAAAAGAAAAAAAAGAAAAAGAAAAGGGGCAATATTACTATCCTTTTTCCACACTTGTGCTTCAAAGTAGCACCATGTTCTTCATATAGATTGTCTCCTATGTTGTCACTTTCATATACTAGTGGGAATTTTCATTATAGAACTTGGCTTGTATATTCCAACGATGGGCTTCCTCAAATGCCCTAGGTCTTCATGAGCATGCAAGTTGGATGCACACCCACTTAGTTTCTTTTGTTGAGCTTTCATACACTTATAGATCTTAGTGCATCCGTTACATGGCAATCTCTACTCCTCGCATTGACATCAATTGATGGGCATCTCCATAGCCCATTGATTAACCGCGTCGATGTGAGACTTTCTCCTTTTTTGTCTTCTCCACATAACCTCCATCATTATATTCTATTCCACCTATAGTTCTATATCCATGGTTTGCGCTCATGTATTGCGTGAGGGTTGAAAAAGCTGAAATGCGTTAAAAAGTATGAACCAATTGCTCGGCTTGTCATCGGGGTTGTGCATGATGGGGGCATTTTGTGTGACGAAAATGAAGCATGGCCAAACTATATGATTTTGTTGGGATAAGCTTGCTTTGGCCTTGTTGTGTTGAAAAGACATGATTGCTTTATTGGTACGCTCGAAGTATTATTGTTTTTATGTCAAATGATAGACTATTGCTTTGAATCACTCGTGTCTTAATATTCATGCCATGATTAGGCATATGATCAAGATTATGCTAGGTAGCATTCCACATCAAAAATTATCTTTTTTTATCATTTACCTACTTGAGGACGAGCAGGAATTAAGCTTGGGGATGCTGATACGTCTCCGTCATATCTATAATTTTTTATTGTTCCATGCCAATATTCTTCAATTTTCATATACTTTTGGCAACTTTTTATACTATTTTTGGGACTAACATATTGATCCAGTGCCCAGTGCCAGTTCCTGTCTGTTGCATGTTTTATGTTTCACAGAAACCCAATATCAAACAGAATCCAAACAGGATAAAAACGGACGGAGAATTATTTTGGAATATTTGGGATTTTTCGGAGGAAGAATCAACGCGAAACGGTGTCCGGGGTGGCCACGAGACAGGGGGGCGCGCCCTGGACTCTCATGGGCCACCCGTAAGGCAGTTGATGCTCTTCTTTTCCCGCAAGAAAGCTAATTTTGCGAGAAAAATCTTGGCGAAAGACTCACCCCAGTCGGAGTTACGGATCTCCAGATATAAAAGAAACGGTGAACGAGTAGAATCAGAGAACGCAGAAACAGAGAGATAGATCCAATCTTGGAGGGGCTCTCGCCCCTCCCATGCCATGGGAGCCAAGGACCAGAGAGAAAACCCTTCTCCCATCTAGGGAGGAGGTGAAGGAAGAAGAAGAAGAAGAAGAAGAAGAAGGGGGCCTCTCTCCCACTTGCTTCCGGTGGCGCCGGAGCGCTGCCGGGGGCCATCATCATCACCGAGATCTTCACCAACATCTCCGCCATCTTCACCAACATCTCCATCACCTTCCCGCATCTATATTCAGTGGTCCACACTCCCGCAACCCGCTGTACCCTCTACTTGAACATGGTGCTTTATGCTTCATAATATTTTCCAATGATGTGTTGCCATCCTATGAGTTCTGAGTAGATTTTCGTTATCCTATCGGTGATTGATGAATTGCTATGATTGGTTTGAGTTGCATGTTTTATTATTGGTTCTGTCCCATGGTGCCCTCCGTGTCGCGCAAGCGTGAGGGATTCCTGCTGTAGGGTGTTGCAATGCGTTCATGATTCGCTTATAGTGGGTTGCGTGAGTGACTGAAACACAAACCCGAGTAAGGGGATTGTTGCGTATGGGATAAAGGGGACTTGATACTTGCTATGGTTGGGTTTTACCTTAATGAATCTTTAGTAGTTGCGGATGCTTGCTAGAGTTCCAATCATAAGTGCATATGATCCAAGTAGAGAGAGTATGTTAGCTTATGCCTCTCCCTCAAATAGAATTGCAATAGTGATTATCGGCCTAGTAACATAGTCAATTGCCTAGGGACAATTTCACAACTCCTACCACCGCTTTTCCACACTCGCTATATTTACTTTATTGCTTCTTTAGCTAAACAGCCCCTACTTTTTATTTACGTGTTCTTTATTATCTTGCAAACCTATCCAACAACACCTACAAAGTACTTCTAGTTTCATACTTGTTCTAGGTAAAGCGAACGTCAAGCGTGCGTAGAGTCGTATCAGTGGCCGACAGGACTTGAGAGAGTATTTGTTCTACCTTTAGCTCCTCGTTGGGTTCAACACTCTTACTTATCAAAAGAGGCTACAACTATCCCGTATACTTGCGGGTTATCAGGTATCTTCAAAGAAGATCCCTGTTTGCACAAGTAGAGATAATTACGTATTACATTAAGAGTGGCATCAAATCAGTGGAAAAAAATTGCTCGTTCCAGCCATAGCAATAAATTAAGATGCAATACTATATCATTACTTGTGTCTCACAGTTCCAGTGCTTCATTACAGCACCGGAAGTTGATTTTTGTTTTTCTTCCGCTTGTTCTTCCCCTTCATCACTTGGTTCAATAACAGACAAGCTTCGCCTTCAATGTAAGATTTGGCATGTCAATTAGGGAGAACACGTATAGCACTAAACAATGACATTAATTTTCTGATGAAAGTGGCAAAATACAGGCCAACAGTTGTGAAATATCCTTATCTTACCTCAATGGGATATTACGGTGCACATACAGATTGGAAGTCTTGTCTCCATTTGTGCAGTTCACTAAAATCAAGCAACATTACCGTACAAGTAGCACAACATATGAAAGCACACTGTAGAATCATGTGAAAGAAGGCTAGTACTGACCTCTCATGATGCAGAATTCAAACAACTCACAAGAAGAAGATCTGAACCAAATTTGCCAACACGGATAGGAAGTAAGATCTCCTCTTGTGCAGTTCCATTAAGATCAAGCAATCAAGCAACGTTGTTGGTGTGACATTTTGGTTGAACTGCACAAAGCACTCTTAAAACAAAAGTGTTTTGTGCAGTGCAACAAAAGGTCACAATGGCAACGAGGTGAAGTAGATAACCCTTTTTACACAGAGGTGCAAAGGAAACAACTAGTGGTCAATAACAGTGGATGACATAGAAGCCAGCAAAAAGAAGCATCTACCTTATCTAAATGGGAAAGAAAGCAAGACAGTAGCATTTCTCAAATGGTGGCATTGATTAATATTAACATAGAGATTATATTAACAATAAAATTCCTTAAACATGTAATTTTCTTTTAACTGTGGCATTGCATCAATTTTCCAGCGGCATTATTAGAGGGTGTTTGTTTACAGGGACATTTTGGTGTCGGGACTAAAAAACTCCATGTCAGTCCCATCTAAACCAAACAGGAGGGACTTTTAGGGACTAAAAGTGGGCATTTGGGACTAAAGAAAGAAGACCCCGAGGGAGTCTTTTTGGGACTTTTTCCAATAGTTACCCCTGCCACGCATCGCACCTTGTCTATATTAGTTCATTACTAGGGGTAACATGGTCTTTTAGCGTGTCATTTAATAACCTATAGTCCATGTTTAGTCCCTGGAACCAAGCAGGTAGGGACTAGGGAGTTTTTAACCAAACAGGGCCTTAGATTAACAACAGCTAAAGAGTTGCACGGGACAGTGGACGCACCAGCACCATGTGCATCTACCGATGTACTGTGGCCATGCACAGTCTATTGCAACAAAGAACAAACAACCAAGGAGCATATTTGTGTTGGTCCCACTTTTGTTATCTTTAGACACCTTTCCCTATGTGAGCGCAGCAAATCTAGTCCTGCTCAAACTCTACAGCCTTGTCCCCTAAAACAAAAGATCAGTTCATTACAAACGTGCGTACTGCGTTTGTCATTGTTTTCCCTTTTCGACCAACGTAGGTGCTGGATAGCCAGTCTGTACTAGTACTTTCGCCCCTTCCATTCCTCTTTGAACCACGTCCTAGATTTATGCGATACAACTTTCCCCACTACTTTCCCCCATTCCTTTCCTCTTTGAACCACATCCTAGATTCATGCTATACAACTTTCCCCACTACTTCCCCCTTCCTTTCCTCTTTGAACCACGTCCTAGATTCATGCTATACAACTTCTCCCACTCCTTTCCTCTTTGCACCACGTCCTAGATTCATGGTATATAACTTTCCCCACTACTTTCCTGTTTGATCCAACACCTAGATTCGAGTGCAGAAGCGGAAAAAGCCCACATGCAGCTAGAGCAATGCATGAGGAATAAGTAAATCATACCTTAAGGTTCTTGGGGCGTGGTTCGGTGGGTGACAGGATGACGGCGAAGGAGAAGGGGTCGGAGGCCCTCCCGCACCGCCGCTGGGTGAAAGTGAACAGCTGCGCCGGTAGTGGATTCCCTCCCTCGTCGACGGTGACAGAGTTAAGCCTCCTTCCCTTCCCGGCGGGTGGATCCTGCCGGCTCTTTGACCAGCAGTGAGGGGAGAGAGAGGCCAACAAAGTCTTGTTTAGATCTGGAGAGGGTGAGAGAGTGTGAAGAGAGCAATTACAAGCATTGAGGCTCCAGCGTGTGTATATATATACTGGAGAAAGAGTGTGAAGCATGCAAACCCTAGAAAACAAGCGTCGAGGCTGCAACTTATACGTGATGAGGTGATTATACGGTCACTACGAGATCGTATAGTTCCGTATCCATCCATTTTGACCAGTCAAAGAATCCTCCTGGCACGAATTATGCTCAAGTGTAGTTATCAAACACAAGACCTCAAGTTTGATGAGCGAATAGGCTAACCAGCTGCACAACCCTCCCGTTATGTTCAACAAGAGGAAAATAACCTTTTATACATTCCTGCATTCATGTGACAAGCATGCCGTGTTTTTTTTGTGTGGGAGTCATTGGGATTTAAATCATAATCGTGTCATGTGGCTTTGGTGGTAAGACTATCCATAGTGGTGCAGAAATAATGCAGCCTTAGTCACCTTACCTCTCTCCACGTAGTATGTTGGGTCCCACCAGTCAGAGGGTGAAACAAACAAATTAATAAGAAAAATTAAAAGCGCCAGCGGTGTATCTTACCTCACACATCTCGCTACTGCTCGGGAACACTGTCCAATTGATCCCTCTGTTTGCTCACGTACTATTTTAAGTGAATCCTTATTATAACATGCACACAATTTTGGGCACTTGTATTCGACCTAAGTCAGTGTGCCACCGTATCTCATACTTACTACTCCCTCCGTCTAGGTGTAATAAGTCACGTTAGAAGGTGAAGCGGGACCAAGGTGCAAGCAGATTGGAGGAGAAGGAGAAACTTGACAGGTCATTCCTCCAATCAAAGCCCTGATTTCTGTCTCTAAACGCACCAATTAATCCAAACAACTAAGAGATGCTGTTTTAGATACCATGCAGGGCCACGTATTAACTCGCATGCAAGCCGACTTTGATTTTTTGACTGATCAACGCATAGTTGCGCTCATTGGGTTTCTGAGGGAGATAACAAGCAAAGTAAGGAGCGTTTGATTGCATTGCTTAGGCTGGTCATAGTGGTGAGTAACTTGGACTAGTAACATGCATATGTTACTAGTCTATGTCACTACTACGCGAAGTTTGCCGTCGGAAGCGAGCCGATCTGGCTCTCCTGAGCTAGCAAGGTTTTTCTAGCCCACTGATGACCCACAAGTATAGGGGATCTATCGTAGTCCTTTCGATAAGTAAGAGTGTCGAACCCAACGAGGAGCAGAAGGAAATGATAAGCGGTTTTCAGCAAGGTATTCTCTGCAAGTACTGAAATAAGTGGTAACAGATAGTTTTGTGATGAGATAAATTGTAACGAGCAACAAGTAATAAAAGTAAATAAGGTGCAGCAAGGTGGCCCAATCCTTTTTGTAGCAAAGGACAAGCCTGGACAAACTCTTATGATAGGAAAAGCGCTCCCGAGGACACATGGGAATATCGTCAAGCTAGTTTTCATCACGCTCATATGATTCGCGTTCGGTACTTTGATAATTTGATATGTGGGTGGACCGGTGCTTGGGTACTGCCCTTACTTGGACAAGCATCCCACTTATGATTAACCTCTATTGTAAGCATCCGCAACTACAACAAAAGTATTAAGGTAAACCTAACCATAGCATGAAACATATGGATCCAAATCAGCCCCTTACGAAGCAACGCATAAACTAGGGTTTAAGCTTCTGTCACTCTAGCAACCCATAATCTACTTATTACTTCCCAATGCCTTCCTCTAGGCCCAAATAATGGTGAAGTGTTATGTAGTCGACATTCACATAACACCACTAGAGGTTAGACAACATACATCTCATCAAAATATCAAACGAATACCAAATTCACATGACTACTAATAGCAAGACTTCTCCCTTGTCCTCAGGAACAAACGTAATTACTCACAAAGCATATTCATGTTCATAATCAGAGGGGTAATAATATGCATAAAGGATCTGAACATATGGTCTTCCACCAAATAAACCAACTAGCATCAACTACAAGGAGTAATCAACACTACTAGCAACCTACTAGCACCAATCCTGGACTTGGAGACAAGAATTGGATACAAGAGATGAACTAGGGTTTGGAGATGAGATAGTGCTGGTGAAGATGTTGATGGAGATTTCCCTCTCCCGATGAGAGGAGCGTTGGTGATGACGATGGTGATGATTTCCCCCTCCTGGAGGGAAGTGTCCCCGGTGGAACAGCTCTGCCAGAGCCCTAGATTGGTTCCACCAAGGTTCCGCCTCATGGCGGCGGAGTCTCGTCCCAAAAGGTTCTCTCTGATTTTTTTCTCATGGAAAGACTTCATATAGGAGAAGATGGGCATCAGAGAGCCACCAGGGGGCCCACGAGGTAGGGGGGCGCGCCCAAGGGGGAGGGGCGCGCCCCCACCCTCATGAGCAGCGTGTGGGCCCCCTGGCCTTCATCTTTGGCGACGATTTTTCTTTATTTATTTTAAGGTATTCCATGGAGTTTCAGGACTTTTGGAGTTGCGCAGAATAGCCCTTCAATATTTGCTCCTTTTCCAGCCAGAATTCCACCTGCCGGCATTCTCCCTCTTCATGTAAACCTTGTAAAATAAGAGAGAATAGCCATAAGTATTGTGACATAACGTGAAATAACAGCCCATAATGCGATAAATATCAACATAAAAGAATGATGCAAAATGGACGTATCAACTCCCCCAAGCTTAGACCTCGCTTGTCCTCAAGCGAAAAGCTGATAACAATAAATATGTCCTCAAGTTCAGAGGTAGAGGCGTCGATTAAAAATAAAATACGGACATAAAGGCATCATGATTATTCTGATAACAGCCACATATATAAATTTTGTCATATGATTACTTATGTTAAAGTGATGATCTTTTCACAAAGCCAAAGTATGAATCAGAAACCTTATTGAGCACCAACAAATTATACCCTCAGTCATTGAAGCAATTGCAATTTATCATAACATCGGAAAGAGTCTATGTCAGAGCTTAAAAGCAAGTCCACATACTCAACTATCACTTAGTCCTTCATAATTGCTAACACTAACGCAATACTTGTGGTTACGGAGTTTTAACCGGACACAGAGAAAGATAGGGACTTATAGTTTTGCCCCACAACCTTTTACCTCAAGGGTAATGTCAACAATAATAATTCATACTCCCCTACATCCAATTATATATATATATATATATATATATATATATATATATATATATATATATATATATATATCATGTTCTTTCCAACATGCTAGGCTTGCCAAAGGATAAAATGAAAAAGGAAAGGTGAAGATCACCGTGATTCTTGCATAAAGTAGAGGATAAAAATAAAATATAGGCCCTTCGCAGAGGGAAGCAGAGGTTGCCATGCGCTTTTATGGTTGGATGCACAAAATCTTAATGCAAAAGAACGTCACTTTATATTGCCCTTTGTATGTGAACCTTTATTATGCAGTCCGTTGCTTTTATTGCGTCCCCAACAAGTTCGTACAAAGCTTATTTCTCTGCACTAATAAGTCATGCATATTTAGAGAGCAATTTTTATTGCTTGCACCGATGACAACTTAGTTGAAGGATCTTATTCAATCGATAGGTAGATATGGTGGACTCTCATGGCTAAACTGGTTTAAGGATATTTGGAAGCACAAGTAGTATCTCTACTTGGTGCTGAGAATTTGGCTAGCATGAGGGGGAAAGGCAAGCTCAACATGTTAGAGGAACCATGACAACATACTTTATCTCAAATATAAGAAAACATAACTCATTATGTTGTCTTCCTTGTCCAACATCAACTCTTTAGCATGTCATATTTTAATGAGTGTTCCCAATCATAAAAGATGTCAATGATAATATATCTATATGTGAAACCTCTCTCTCCTTATTACTTCCTATTAATTGCAACGATGACCAAAGCTATATTTTCCAACTCCCAACAACTTTTAATCATCATACTCTTTCTATGTGAAGTCATTACTTTCAATAAGATCAATATGAGCTCTTTGTTTCTTTTTATTCTCTTCTTTTATTCACTCAAGATCATGGCAAAGTAATCAAGCCCTTGACTCAACACTAATCTTTATTAAATAGCTCACGAACTCGATTACAAAGAAGGATCATAAAGAAAAACTCAAAACTAGATCATGCCATGACTTTATTCTACTAAATCAAGATACTACTAATAGGATTGAACTAAGAAAAATTGTAAAGATAGGAGTTGTGATGGTGATACGATACCAGGGCACCTCCCCCAAGCTTGGAAGTTGCCAAGGGGAGTGCCCATACCCATGTGATTATATCCTCGGAGGTGATGGATGTGGTGATGATGACGGTGGATAATCGCACATCGAGCGTAAAAGTTCCTCCAACTTGCGGATAATGCCCTTGAGCCCAGCAATATGATCCTTCAACAAAATATTCTCCTGTGTAAGATACTTGTTCTGTATGCGGGCTAACTCAATCATCTTGAAAGCTTCAATCTATGTTGGAATGTAAATTAGACAACCTGTTAGATGGGATTGAGGAAGAATACAATCAGTTGATTTGACAATGTATTATAAAATGACATATAAAATGCCTTCTAGCCGGATTGTAGATCGTTTGTCTTTGCTGACCTTTTCGCTTCGAACTCGGGACCCTAGAGTCCGGAGTGTGTCTGAATACCTTCTCGGTTATGAAACAACCGGGGTATGCATGGAGACCAGGCGTAGGGGTCATTAGTGCTTTATCAGACAAGTGCCCAACTAGTTATGTTATATTACATGGGTAGTAAGAAACATCTTCCAGGGAGAATAGTTCCGTTAAGGGTTCCTTTCCTCTGGGGGTGGCATGCCCTAAAGTGCATGTCCGGACTGCGAAAAAAGCAGAAAAACATCTGGGGGCAGATAAATAAGTGGATAAAAAAATCATCTTTTAAGTCACCGACCGAATATTCCCTTAAGAACGCTAGCTTTCGGCTTCACCCAGTCTGAGGTACACATCTGGCTGACCCGGCAGTAACAGTCGCAGAGGTGCTCCCTTTACCTCCTAGCCGAACAATCGGGAATGTAGGGGTAAGCACAGGAGCCAGGCAACCCAGCTTGGCCAAAACTTAAGTCATATCGATGCATATAATGGTGAATAAAAGGTACATGTGGAGGCTTGACACATGTGCTGGGCATGAAGCCCTTATAATTAAGCTTCTGGTAAAGAAGCCCCCAGGTATAATGAGTGCGGATAACACATCAATTGCGCGCGATCGATGCGCAAGTAGGCCTTTTAAGGCTTTGATGAATAGGGTTGAGAAGAAAAAGATAAACAAAAGGCAGCTGAAGTAAAAAAAAATTTGGACGGGGGGAAAGGGACGAACTCTTAGTCCGGCGCTAGGCGTAGAATTTTCGGAGGCGGGTTGCGTTCCATGGGTTCGGCTCGAGTCGGTTATCCGACGCATTTCGTAGACGGTACGCCCCGCCGGTCAAGACTTTATCGATGATGAAGGGGCCTTCCCATTTGGGCTTGAGCTTGTCCTTTTTCTTGTCTGACAGGCGTAGAACTAGTTCGCCAACGTTGTAAGTCTTGGCCCGTACTTCTCTGCTTTGGTATCTTCGAGCCTGCTGCTGATAGAATGCGGAACGAGCCTTGGCGATGTCGCGTTCTTCCTCCAATGCGTCCAAGCTGTCCTGCCGATCCAACTCGGCTTCTCTTTCTTCGTACATGCGCACTCGAGGTGAGTCATGAATGATGTCGCAGGGCAAAACTGCTTCTACGCCGTATACCATAAAAAATGGTGTGAATCCGGTAGTACGGTTAGGCGTTGTCCGCAGCCCCCAGAGTACGGAGTCGAGCTCCTCTACCCAGTGCGTGTCAGATTTCGTAAGGGACCGCACTAGTCTGGGTTTGATGCCGCTCATTATCATACCATTTGCTCTTTCCACTTGACCGTTGGTTTGAGGATGATAGACTGAAGCGTAATCGAGCTTGATGCCCATATTTTTGCACCATGATTTAACCTCGCCGGCCGTGAAGTTCGTGCCGTTATCGGTGATGATGCTGTGGGGGACACCATAACTGTGTACTACCTTGGATATAAAGTCTATCACTGGTCCGGACTCTGCCGTTTTAACTGGCTTGGCCTCTATCCATTGGGTGAATTTATCCACCATGACCAATAGGTACCTTTGCTTGTGGGTTCCCCCTTTAAGTGGTCCAACCATGTCAAGCCCCCAGACCACGAACGGCCAGGTAATGGGTATAGTTTTGAGGGCGGTGGGTGGCATGTGGCTCTGATTAGCAAAGAGCTGACAACCGACGCATCTTTGGACTAAGTCCTGAGCATCTGCCCGGGCCGTCGGCCAATAAAATCTTGTACAGAATGCCTTTCCTACAAGGGCCCGGGCTGCGGCGTGGTGTCCGCCTAGTCCGGCGTGAATTTCAGCCAGAAGGTCTCGCCCTTCCTCTTCAGAGATACACCTTTGAAGGACTCCGCTTGTGCTTTTCTTATAGAGTTCTCCCTCATGGACCTTGTAGGCTTTAGATCGCCGGACTATGCAGCGGGCCTCATTATGGTCTTCGGGGAGTTCCTGGCTAAGCAAGTAGGCTAGGAACGGCTCTGTCCATGGGGCGATTACTGCCATTATGTCATGAACTGAGGGTGTTGTTTCGTCGGCTGGATCGCCAGTTATGTCAGATTGCTCTGCGGCCGCTTCCGGTTTGTTATTTCCGGACTCCTCTTCCCATAGTACGGATGGCTTGAATAGCCGTTCCAGGAAGATATTTGGAGGGACAGCGTCACGTCTTGCGCCGATGCGTGCCAATATGTCGGACGCTTGGTTATTATCTCTGGCTACATGGTGGAATTCAAGTCCTTCGAACCGAGCTGACATTTTAAGGACAGCGTTGCCATAGGCTGCCATTTTTGAATCCTTGGCGTCAAAGTCTCCATTTACTTGGGATATTGCGAGGTTTGAGTCCCCATGCACCTCTAGGCGTTGGATGCCCATGGAGATTGCCATCCGGAGGCCATGTAAGAGGGCCTCGTATTCGGCTGTGTTGTTGGAGTCCGTGTACATTATCTGAAGTACATATTGGACTCTGTCCCCGGTTGGGGACGTTAGTACGATGCCAGCCCCCAATCCGGCCAACATTTTGGAGCCGTCGAAATGCATAATCCAATTGGAGCATGCGCCGTACTCTTTAGGGAGTTCGGCTTCAGTCCACTCAGCGACAAAGTCAGCCAAAACTTGCGACTTTATAGCTCGCCGGGGTTTGTAAGTTATGTCGAATGGTAAGAGCTCAATGGCCCATTTTGCAATCCTGCCCGTTGTGTCGCGGTTATTTATAATGTCATTTAGGGGTACTTCGGAGGCCACTGTTATCGAACACTCTTGAAAGTAGTGTCGGAGCTTTCGGGATGCCATGAACACCGCATACGCTATCTTTTGATAGTGCGGGTAACGGGACTTGCAGGGGGTTAAAATAGTGGATACGTAGTACACTGGTTTTTGAAGAGGGAATTTATGCCCTTCTGTCTCTCGTTCTACGACGAGCACCGCGCTTACTACTTGATGTGTTGCCGCAATGTATAACAACATAGGTTCGCCCAGGTTGGGCGCAGCCAGGACCGGATTCGTTGCCAATATGGCCTTTATTTCTTCGAGTTCGGTAGTGGCAGCATCCGTCCAGTCGAAGTGTTCGGTGTGCCTGAGGAGGCGATAGAGGGGCAATGCCTTTTCTCCTAGGCGGGAGATAAAGCGGCTGAGAGCCGCCACGCATCCAGTCAATTTCTGGATCTGTTTGAGGTTTTTTGGAATATCCAGCTGTGAGAGGGCTTGGATTTTGGCCGGATTTGCTTCAATTCCTCTACCGGATACAATGAAGCCCAAGAGCTTTCCGGCTGGTACGCCGAAAACGCATTTTTCCGGGTTCAGCTTGATGTCATATGCTCGGAGGTTGTCGAATGTGACCCTCAAGTCGTCTACTAGAGTTTCGACGTGTTTGTTTTTGACGACTACGTCGTCTACGTATGCCTCTACTATTTTGCCGATCTGGGCAGCCAAACATGTCTGAATCATGCGCTGATATGTTGCGCCGACGTTTTACGTCCGAAGGGCATCGTGTTGAAGCAGAATGGTCCATATGGAGTAATGAACGCCATTGCGGCTTGATTCGCTTCTGCCATCTTGATTTGGTGATAGCCGGAGTATGCGTCCAGGAAGCACAATGAATCGTGCCCTGCAGTGGCATCGATGATTTGGTCGATGTGGGGGAGGGGGAAGGTGATGGCCGCGTCGCTCCAAGGATTTGCTGTTGCTACTTGGTAGACTTCGGCAAGGCTGTGGATTGTTCGTTTCCGCATATTGTTTGATGCGAAAGTCTCGAAGACTGTTGATACTGTACCGGTATTGTTGGTGTGGTTTTGCAGGGCTAGAAGCTCCTCGCCACTTTTGGCCACCTGCCGTAATATCCAACATGCACGAAGGCTATGTGTTAGGGTAGCGCCCTTGGTACTGTGAATTGTACAGGGTTTGCTGAGCCATCCCTCCAGTACGGTTCCGTTCCCTTTAAGGGGTTCCTGTTTTTTGGTTCTTGTACCTGGTGCCTGAGTGTAATGCACCCTTTTGTTGCGGACTGGGGCTATATCCGGGGCCGGATTATCCCAAAACCTATCTTTGGTTTTCCGGAAACTTTCTATGGCACAGTACTTTCGCACTATGGATGCCAAGTCGGTGAAACGTGTGATTTCACGACGGCTGACGGTGTTCAAGATTCCCCTGTCCGTGCAATTGTTGCAAAAGATCGAGATTGCGTTTTCCTCTCGGCAGTCCTTTATCCGGTCCATGACCAAGAGGAATCTGGCCCAGTAATGATGTACTGTTTCGGCTGGCTCTTGCCGGATTAGAGATAGATCGCGTATATCTGGACGGGCGGGCCTAATTGAGTCCGGGACCCTGCCCATCTCGAGGCTCAAGGGCCGGTAAGTTTCCGAATTTGGAAGCTTGGAAAGTGGAACATTGTCCAACGAGTCCGGTCCGATGCCTGACTTTATGTTCAGTGCTTGATCGGAATCCGCTCCTCCGCGGGAATCCGGCATGGATGGTTCGGTAGCCCGGACACGACTAGTTTTCAATATGGGAGAAGGACCGTCGCGATGTTCCTCTACCACCGTGATGTGGTGGGTAACCTGGGGAGAGTTAATCTCTCTCAGATCGGTTTTAAGCCTGATCCGATTGTAGTCTGTAGCAACTCCCAGGGCAGCGATCCGATCCAAGAGTTCGTTTACAGATGAGAGCTCTGCTGGATCTAACTGCTCGGCGAATTCCGAGTTGACGTGAAGATTGCTCTCGATGACACGAGAGGTCATCGTTGAAGCGGTGGCCGGACAGGCGGTCATAAGAAAACCTCCTAGCCGGATAGTTTGGCCGGCGGCCAAGGCTCCATTGGCGAAGATGCCGTCCTTGAAGACGGGAAGAGGCATCCTTCCTATCGGTGACGGCACAGAGGAACTCTCAATGAAAGCACCAATGTCGGTGTCAAAACCGGCGGATCTCGGGTAGGGGGTCCCGAACTGTGCGTCTAGGCGGATGGTAACAGGAGACAAGGGACACGATGTTTTACCCAGGTTCGGGCCCTCTTGATGGAGGTAAAACCCTACGTCCTGCTTGATTGATATTGATATTGTGGATGTTTACAAGAGTGGATCTACCACGAGATCAAGGAGGCTAAACCCTAGAAGCTAGCCTATGGTATGATTGTAATGGTTGTTGTTGTGTCCTAGGGACTAGAGCCATCCGGTTTATATAGACACCGGAGAGGGCTAGGGTTACATAGAGTCGGTTACAATGGTAGGAGATCTACGTATCCGTATCGCCAAGCTTGCCTTCCACGCCAAGGAAAGTCCCATCCGGACACGGGACGAAGTCTTCAGTCTTGTATCTTCATAGTCTTGGAGTCCGGTTGATGATGATAGTCCAGCTATCCGGCCACCCCCTAATCCGGGACTCCCTCAGTGGGTCTTTTTGTCCTTGGACCTTTTAAAAGGCCCAAGCATATCAAGCCCCCAAACTGCAAACATCCAAGTAATTGGAATCATCCTCAATTCTTGAGCCGGCACGTGAGCTCGGCGTTAAAATTTCTGACAACCATCACATTTACTGACCAAATCCTCTGCATCAGCATGAGCCGTCACCCAATAAAATCCATGACGAAAAGCTTTAGCCACGAGAGGTTTAGAGCCAGCATGATGACCACAATCTCCTTCATGAATCTCGCGAAGAATTTCACAACCCTCTTCAGGAGAAACACAATGTTGAAACGCCCGAGTGACACTGCAATGGTGTAGCTCTCCGTTAACAATTGTCATTGACTTAGACCGCCGGGTTATCTGTCTGGCCAAAGTTTCATCCTTAGGTAACTCGCTCCAGGTCATATAAGCCAAATATGGAACTGTCCAATCAGGAATAGTGTGAAGAGCCGCCACCAATTGTGCTTCCGAGTCAGGAATAGCCAGTTCTTCCTCTGTAGGCAACTTGACAAAAGGGTTATGCAGAATATCCAAGAAAGTGTTAGGTGGCACCGGCTTACGCTGGGACCCTAACCAGCTTAAGGCATCAGCCGCCTCATGTTTCCTCTGATCAATGTGTTCCACTTGATAACCCTTGAAGTGCCCAGCAATAGCATCAACCTCACGGCGATAAGCCGCCAGGAGTGGATCCTTAGAATCCCATTTGCCTGAAACTTGCTGAGCCACCAAGTCTGAGTCGCCGAAACATCGTACCCGGCTTAAACTCATCTCCTTAGCCATCTGAAGGCCATGGAGCAAGGCTTCATACTCAGCTGCATTCTTAGTACAGGGAAACATCAACCTTAAAACATAACAAAACTTGTCACCTCGAGGGGAAGCTAAGTCCACTCCAGCCCCCGAGCCCTCCAATTGCCTGGACCCATCAAAACGGAATAGTGCAATATGTGTTATATGGCTTCTCTTCGGGCATCTGCTGCTCTGTCCAGTCATTGATGAAATCCACAAGTTCTTGAGATTTGATGGCCGTGCGAGGCATATACTTCAAACCATGAGGTCCAAGCTCAATGGCCCACTTGGCTACCCGACCTGTGGCTTCTCTGTTTTGAATAATATTCCCTAAGGGAGCAGAACTAACCATAGTGATGGGATGACCCAAAAAATATTACTTTAGATTCTGACTGGCCATGAACACCCCATATACGAGCTTCTGCCAGTGCGGATACCTCTGCTTGGACTCAATGAGCACTTCACTGATATATTAAACCGGCTGTTGAACCAGATATTCCTTGTCTAGTTCCTTTCATTCCTCCACAATAGCTACACTGACTGCCCGGGCGCTAGCAGCCACATATAATGACAATGGCTCCTTATCAATAGGAGCAGCAAGGACTGGCGGCTCAGCTAGCTATTTCTTCAAAGTTTCAAATGCGTCATTAGCAGCATCACTCCAGACAAAGTGATATGTTTTATTCATCATCTGGTACAGTGGTATGGCCTTCTCACCCAACCGGCTTATGAACCGGCTTAAGGCAGCAATATGACCCGCCATATGTTGAACATCATTGATACACGCCGGCTTTTCCAAGGAGGTAATGGCCTTGATCTTCTCCGGGTTAGCTTCAATGCCTCTGTTAGAGACCAGAAAACCCAAGAGTTTGCCTGCTGGCACACCGAAAAAACACTTGGCCGGGTTAAGCATCATCTTGTAGACCCGGAGATTGTTGAAGGTCTCCTTCAAATCATCTATCAAAGTTTCCTTGTCTCTGGATTTCACCACAATATCATCCACATAAGCATGAACATTGCGCCCAATCTGACTGTGAAGGCAATTCTGCACACACATAGCTGGTATGTCACCTGGGCACTCTTGAGCCCAAAAGGCATAGACACATAGCAGAAGGCTCCAAAGGGAGTGATAAAAGATGTCTTCTGATGGTCTTTAACTGCCATCTTGATCTGATGATAACCAGAATAAGCATCCAAAACACTCAAACGCTCAAAACTCACCCTAGCATCAATGATTTGATCAATACGAGGGAGAGCAAAAGGATCAGCCGGACAGGCTTTGTTTAAGTCCGTGTAGTACACACACATACGCCAAGTGCCATTCTTCTTAAGTACCAGCACCGAATTAGCCAACCACTCAGGATGAAAGACTTCAATAATGAACCCAGCCGCCAAGAGCCGGGCCACTTCTTCTCCAATGGCCTTACGCCTCTCCTCATTGAAGCGACGAAGGAATTGCTTGACCGGCTTAAACTTTGGATCAATATTAAGAGTGTGCTCAGCGAGTTCCCTCGGTACACCTGGCATATCAGAAGGTTTCCATGCAAAGATGTCCCGGTTCTCACGGATGAACTGATGAGCGTGCTTTCCTATTTAGGATCCAGGTTAGCACTGATACTGAACTGCCTGGATGAATCGCGAGGAACAAAGTCAATCAGCTTAGTTTCATCGGCTGACTTAAACTTCAATACCAGATCATGCTCTATAGTTGGCTTTTTCAAAGATGTCATATCCTCCGGATCAACATTGTCTTTGTACGACTTCAATTCCTCTGTCGCACAGACAGGTTCGGCATAAGCAGCGTCACCTTCTTCACACTCCAAAGCTAAACATAACAAGGCCATACCAGATCTGTGCACTGTGATGGTCCCCTTGTAACCCGGCATCTTGAGCTGTAGATAAACATAACAAGGCTGTGCCATGAACTTGGCATAAGCCGGTTGTCCAAACAGAGCGTGATACGGGCTTTTAATCTTGACCACTTCAAAGGTTAGTCTCTCGGCCCTGGAATCATATTCATCCCCAAAGGCTACTTCCAGATCAATCTTTCCTACATGATACGCCGACTTACCAGGTACTACCCCGTGGAAAATAGTATTGGATGGCTTTAGACTTTTGTCAGTCAACCCCATGCGACGGAAAGTATCATAGTAAAGGATATTAATGTTGCTACCCCCATCCATGAGTATCTTAGTGAATTTGTATCCACCAACTTGAGGCGCCACCACCAAAGCCAAGTGACCCAGATTATCAACCCGGGGCGGGTGATCCTCTCGACTCCACATAATGGGGTGCGCAGACCATCGCAGGTAATGGGGAACTGCCTGCTCAACGACGTTCACAACCCTTTTATGGAGCTTCTGGTCCCGCTTGCATAAACTTGTGGTGAAGACGTGATACTGCCCACTATTCAACTGCTTCGGATGACTTTGATATCCAGACTGCTGCTGCTGCTGACCCCCCTGACCGAATTGTTGATTGTAACCACCCTGATTACCTTGATGGTTTTGGTGACCCTGGAAACCGGAACAAGAACCGCCACCACTGTAACCCAGGCCATGAGAACCGCCACCACCAGAACCCGAGCCGCCGCTAGTCCCATGATTTTTCTGGAATAAATCAGAATTTTTGAATTCCCTCATAATTTGACAATCTTTCCAAAGGTGACTGGATGGCTTTTCCCGCATACCATGCTTTGGGCAGGGATGATTCAGCATCTGCTCAAGATTGAGACCCGATCCACTTGTCCGAGGAGGTGGCTTCCCCTTATGACGCTGAACATTATTCTGTGTATTGGTATTGGCCACAAAATCTGAATTACTATCGGCCTTGCACTTATCATTGCCCCCCTGACTCGTCGGGTTATGCTGCTGACCTTTGTGTTGCCACTCTTCTTTCCTTTCCCGGCTTTTCATCATCAGACTCGGGGTCCTTGGTACTATAAGAGTCGACATATTTAATTAGATCTGCCATCAGCTCTCCCATATCATTGCAATGGCGCTTAAGCCACCCTAGCTTCTGTTTAAGAGGCAAAAAATGACAATCTTCTCTAACATTAGGACTGCAGAGCC
This sequence comes from Triticum aestivum, assembly GCF_018294505.1. NCBI lineage: Eukaryota > Viridiplantae > Streptophyta > Magnoliopsida > Poales > Poaceae > Triticum > Triticum aestivum. The sequence continues at coordinate 546,552,534 of NC_057801.1, forward strand.
GACATTGATGTTATCAGATGAGTGTAGGATAGCCTTGACCCGGCGTAACCAATGGGTCGTTGACTCGCCCTCTCCTTAGGTGCAAGCACCCAAATCCACAATCGACATGGGCTGTTTGCACGTATCTTTAAAGTTCTGGATAAACTGGGCTTTTAGCTCATCCCATGACCCGATGGAATTGGCAGGCAGCCCTTTCAGCCAAGTATGGGTCATCCCAACCAGCATCATGGTGAAGTATTTGGCACACGCAGCATCGCTTACCTCCAACAGTTCCATGGCCATCTCGTAACTCTGAATCCATGCCTCAGGAGGTAAGTCGACCGTGTTGTTAGGCACCTTACGAGGTCCTTTGAAATCCTTGGGCAGACACTCATTCCACAGAGCCGGCACTAGACATGGTATACCCGTGGTTCTAGAGGTCACGCCTGCCTCCACCGAAGTCGTCGGATAAACCAGAAGATGTTGTTGAGCCGCCTGCTGAGCTGCCTCCTCAGCTTCTCGACATGCCCTATCCTGATCGACCAAATCATGAGCACCATCACGCGCCGGGTCATGCCCATGCGGCTGGTTACGGCGCCTGTCATTGCTTGAAACGGCCGGTGAGTTCATGTGTCTGTTATAACTCCGGCTTGGGCGAGGGGTCAAATGAATCCTCTCTCGACTGTAAGAATATGCCTCCTGCTGTACCAATGCTGTTTGAAGAAGCTCTCTAGCCCTTCGCGTCTCCACCGCAGCTGGAGAATTTCCTTCAACTGGGAGAGCCGCCAATCGTGTCGCCGTAGCGATCATATTATCCAAAGGGTTGGAATAATAACCCGGTGGTGTCGGCACATACTAAGGCGGAGTATTATTCAGACAAGGTGGCTCCGTCATGCGCGGTTGAGTCGGCGCTCCAGTCCCAGGCGCTTCAACCCGGTTTACCTCTGGTTGGTTACTGGTCCCTGCTCCAGGCATGCAAAAGAGGTTCCTCGCCTCGTAAACCGGCGGCAAACGACTCCGGTGCCTTCTTCTCATGATTTTGTTTGAAGCGTTCTGATCCAACGAGAGCCGGAAGGAATTAGCCTGGATCCGATGTGCCTGAACATCCAAAACAGCTTGCTCTGCAGTCATCCTAGCGTTCTCCACCGCCAGGTCTTCCTTGGCCTATGTTGTCTCATGACGCAACTTTGTAATCTCCGCATTATGCTAAAATTGATTCGCCGGGTTAACCTCCGTTGTTACCAAGGCTGTTAGATTGTCCAACAAATCAGTCAAAACCTGAGCCGGCGGGCGCCCCGGGCCTCCTGCCCCAGCTACCATCGCCGCTGTAGTCATTGAATCCTGCGCTGGTTGTGTACTGGCCATGAAGATTGCAACCCTATTCGGCGGCTCATAGGGGTCCGGAATACTGTCGCCATCGGAATAGCCCCCAAGCCTGTCGTCTTGCAGTTGATATAATGAAGTAGTCTCGCCCGTGGACGACTCACCGTTAGAATATATGGCCGTATCACGGGCAGACATTGATCAATCCCACGAAGGCACGTTTCATGGCGGGCTGAGCTTGGGCGGGTTGTGCACGCTGAGCCATCTCGATGATGTCGGTGCAGATGTCCGTCTTAGGGCCCGGCTCGCCGATCTTGCCAATGAAGACGTGAATTCCGCCGAAGGGGACCCAGTACCCGTACTTAATTAAGTCGGCCTCGGGGCCCCAACCTGCATCGTCGATGTAGAGCTTGCCACGACGACTCTTGGTCATCCGGCCCACAGGGTATCCCTTCACTACAAAAAAAGACACATCCGAGACACTTTGGGCAAAACGAATTTTTTTCCTGTCATACTTATGACACTTCTATGACGATCATTGTGACAAAACAGGTATCACCATAGATGTGGTGGGCTCCTACTTCTATGACAAAAAATAATGACATAAAATGGGCTTTTTGTCCTGGGCGGGCCGGAGATGCAGCTGCATGACATTCTTTGGGTCATCCATGATGGAAAAAAACCATGGTAGAAGCGAGCGCAAGGAAAATATCAGGGTGTTCCTGGTTACGGTGGGTGGTCGGGGCCGAGCGATGCGCATTTCTCTCGTACACGTACCCACGTGTGTGTGAGGTGTTGGGCTCTAACTGAACCCGAGCAAGGCATTGGGCTCTAACTGAAACCGAGCGATTGCATAGCAGGCTACGCGTTACTGAACCCGACCAATCGATCGATGGCTGTTAACTGAACCCGATCGAGCGATTCCTTTGCTACTGCTGCTAACTGAAGCCGATCGATGCTGCCTGTGGATGAACAATGATCGTTGTGAGGGGGGTTTGGATGAACAGTGAGCGGTGCCGGTGTATGAACATGACCCCGTGGTGTTGCCTCTGGATGAACAGGACCCCGATCAATCGAGCCGGTTAGGGCTGGATGAACAGGACCCCGTGGAGGGCTGGATGAATAGGATGACCCCATGGAGGGCTGGATGAACAGTAGAATGTGGAGGGGTGGATGAACAATAGCCCGAGGAGGGGTGGTTGAACAAGAGCCCGTGGAGAGGGGTGGTTGGACAGTAGCCGGTGGAGTAGCGCGCGGTGGAGGCTGGATGAACAGGAGCCCGTGGATGAACAGTCGCAAGTGGAGGCTAGAGGAGGTCGACGGTGGATGAACAGTAGTCCGTGGAGGCTGGAGGAGGTCGACGGTGGAGATGAACAGTATCCCGTGGAGTCCCGTTTTGCGGTACGCCACACCCCTCCCAATGAACAAGACCCCTGTTTCGACCGTAGCGCTCCAACACAAGTCCGTTTCCTCCATTTTGCAGTATGCCACACCCCTCCCGATCAACAGGACCCCGTTTCGACCGTAGGAGGTCCAACACAAGTTCGTTTCCTCCGTTTTGTGGTACGCCAGACCCCTCCCGATGAACAGGATCCCATTTCAAACGTGGCCGGTCGAACACAAGGCCGTTTCCTCTGTTCTACGGTATGCTAGGCATCATTTCCATCGCTTGTTCTATCCAATCCCTCCCGATGAACACGACAACGCATTCCGTTCCGACCCAGCCGGTTTGGCTCCCCATGAACACGACGACGACGCTGTTTCTCCGTTCCGACCCAGCCATGTACACGAGCCCCGGCCGTACGTATGCACGAGTAGGCGTTCGAGACCCCGCCCGTATGTACATATGTGGCCGTATTTTCTTTCTTGCACACTGGCCGCTGTACGTACATGTAGATGCTACGTGCACGCCTCTACTACAAAACGTGCACGCCTCTACATCCACCAGTATGTACGTACACGTTCGCGACCAGAATGACAACACTACATACACTTCGACTAGGTGGGTCCTGACTGTCAGGCACTTTCTTGCGTGCGAAGATGTAGATGGTGGGTCCCAGCAGTCACGGGGGCGAATCATTTTTTGCTCAGACTCACTTCCTTGCATGCGAATATGTAGCTGGTGGGTCCCAGCAGTCAGGGTGGCGAATCGTTTTTCCCCGGACGCACTTCCTTGTGTGCGAAGATGTAGCTGGTGGGTCCCAGCAGTGAGGAATGAAACTTTTTTTTTGCGAAATACAGTGGCCCGTCCGGTGGGTCCCAGCCGTCAGGTGGAGGAATCATTATTTTCCGCGTAATAAGGAGGCACTTCCTTGCTACGGCCGTGGACCCAGCTGTCAGCCTCTCCACCTACAGTCCACATCTGATGGAAGTCGTTCCTTGACCACGTTGACCACGCTGCGTCGAGAGCACCACGGCGGTGGACGAAGGCGAGGCCTAGGAAGGGGATGACGCGGAGCCGAGGAAGATGCGGCAGTGGATGCCCACGCAGAGAGGAGTACGAGGGTTCACTGGTTCGGCTGCGGTGTGAGGGTGCCGTCGCTACAGAATAACAGGGGGTGTGGGTGAGTGGAGGGATGGCATGGCCAGCGGTGGGAGTACTAGGGGGCGGTTAGGCCTCCGTGGCAGCACAGCCGGCCATGGGAGGCAGGAGCAGGCGGCACGACCGGCGCTGCTTTCGGCGGCTGGAGCAAGAAGACCAGAGGTTGAAGAAGCACGACGGCCGTTGGATGGACATCGTACGATCACATCAGCTAGAATCGTTTATATTGACTAAGTTGACAAAGCCCTTGGTACGCGTCAACTTAGTAGGCCCACAGGTCAGTTTACGAAATGGTGCGCCCCAGTTGTCAGGGGGAGGAATCATTTTTTGGGCGGGTGAAGCTAGAATATCCGAGATTGAAGAAGAAGCAGGGCATCCTTTGGATGGACATCCAACGGCCACTACTGCTAGAACCGTGTGTTGACTATAAGTTGACAAAGCCTTGCATACACGTCAACTCTCTTTTTTTTAGGGGACGCATCAACTTAGTAAGCCCACAAGTGTGTGGCAGAGAACTTATAGCCCATTTGAGATTTGTAAGAATGTGCAGCCCATTTTTGAATTCTAATGGAATTTAGTACAGCCCATTTACAGTTTGTTAAAAGTACATCCCATTTCAACCAACCATTCAAAACAGAATTCAATAAAATTTCCCACATTTTGATGGGATCCGAAATATTTTTATCCCGAAATTTCTAGTCAGATTAAATACAAATTCAATATAAATTTATATTACGTAAAAATCAAATGAAACATTGCGCTCGCAACAATTAATGAAATTAAAATTTTCAATATCCAAAAATAATATTTTATAAAGTAATTACGTGTTTGGTGCATTTTTTTATAGTTACTGCCCACTTTTTATAATTACTTCCCATTTATTATTTCTTAAAGCCCATTTTCTTGTTAAGCCTAATGCATCCCTCCTAGGAAAGATTTGCAGCCCAGCGGGGCGGAGAATAACAACTTGACCTTGCCTGGGTATTCCTAAAAAAAAGTATAGCTGGGCTAGCCATTTTCAGCTTGAAAAAAATTAATATCTCGGCTGGATATCTGGCCTCGGCTAGACGGGCCACAGCCCGCCTAGTTAATACCTGCAGCGATGTTTTTGTTGTTGTTCAGAGGAGAAAAATTAATGTCTGGGCTAAACATCCAAAAACTCTGTAGTGCTCACACCTCAAAAACACAAATACTGCTCGAGCTGCTTGGTCCTAGCTGTCGGCCGCTTCTTGTGCAATTCTCTCATTTATTGACTACATAGGTTGACAATGGTGTGGGACCGTGATGTCAGGAAACCATGAGGAAGCAAAAAAAATTATAGTTTTATATGATAAGGAGGCACTTGCGTACGTGAGGCTATAGTCCTGGTGGGTCCCCATTGTCATCATCTCCAAGTATAGTCATCTCCTCGCCCGCGCGCGCTTTCCGCCAGAAACAGTCAGCGCCGCCCGCCCCGCTTCCCGGTGCAGGAGATTGCTCCACCTTCAAACAACACAAGTGTCGTCCGTCCGTCCATCTGCCGCCCACATTAATGATACGCGGTTGCCGAGGCGGCTACTCTGGCGCCACACGTCCGTCCCTCCGCCACCCACCATTGCTATATAAACTGTTGCGCCAGCCATAGCCGTAGTCATCCGCATTCGTTTCCTTTCTCCTTTGCACACCACTACTGCCCAACATGGCCGCTCTAGCGCTCTTCGGGACGCGCGGACGACGGACCACAAGGAGATGGCAGCCATTGCTGCCGACCGGCTGGCCGGCAGCCAGCCGGAGGACGATGACGTCCCAATGGAGAACATGGTAGTCGATGATCCGGCGCCAACCCCACCTCTGTGCCATCCTCTCCAGTGCATTGCACCATGACCATCGGCGAGGCCCGTGCCCAATATATGGACACGGAGAGGCGGAAGCGTGAGGAGCAGTTCCGGGAGGCACAAGCCGACGCTGCCTACAACCACCATCTCCTCCAGGAGCACCTGCAGGAGGAGGAGCAGATCGCCGTGGAGCGGACAGAGCAGGAGGCGCTGCTTGACTCATACCGCTCTGCCCGCGAGGGTCGCCTCGAGCGCTGGTGGTACCGCATGCGGGTGGCGGAGGCTGCGACCGCCTACAAAAAGGGTGATGAAGCAGGCGAGGCGCTCTTTGGCGAGACCTAGGACAAGGCAGAGGACAATGCCGGCTCCGACAAGTCCTCGCTCCGCTGGCATCGACGAGGCCCTGCTCCGCCGAGGCCCCGCGATGCCAATAACGTGGCAGAGGACACCGCCGGCTCCGCCGAGGCCCCGCCCCGCCAACAACAAGGCAGAGGACATCGCCAGCTCGGCCGAGGCCCCACCCTGCCGGCAACGAGGGGGAGGATTTCCACCACTTCGCTGAGGCGCCGCCCGCCGGCAACGAGATAGAGGACATCATCGGCTCCTCTAAGGCCTCGCCTCGCTGCCAACGAGACCGCGCCACACAGAAAACAAGGAAGAGTAGATCACGGTAGGTCGCCGCCGCTCGGATCCAAGTAAGGCCACCGCTGCTACCCTCCGGTTGAAGCCAAGCTAGGCGGGTTGACCATTGACGACTGGTTAGCTTCTTGGCGACTACGTGGAGTCAGAGAGCTGTGTTGGCGAGGGACACTGCTTCTACTTAACTGTTGGTGTAGTTGGCTGACTGACATGTGGGCCCAACAGGCCACATGTCAGTTAGGCAACTGCACCTGCAGTTAAGTCACTAAAGCTTCTGTTCGGCTCAGCGGGACACAGGTGGGTAGCTTCGGTTAATTAATTATACCTCTAGTGCACCCCTTTTTAGTTGAAGAATGTATGAAATGTAATAAAATCCGGCATGTTTATATGAAATCCGATCGTGTATGAATGAATTTATTTTGATTAGTTCGAATTCCTGTATCACTGGCATTGGATGAGCATGCAAAACAATACATACTAGCATTATTCCCAGGGTGATTACATCGTTTGCAGCAGTTTCACATGTACTCCCTCCTGTCCTTTCTAGTCTGCATACAAGTTTTGTCTGCAGTCAAAGTATCTCTACTTTGACCAATCTTATAGAAAAAAGTATGCACTTTCACAATGTGCAAAGTAAAAAGGAACAGAAGGAGTACAAAGAGTTTGAGCAGCTTTTTAGCGTTTCTGTACATTGCAATCAAACACACAGGGCTGGCAATTCATAGAGAACATTCAAAACAATCGATGATTATGCATCTCAGTGACTCACATGTCAGAGGCAATATTTACTTCACAAGTAAAGAATAAAGAAAAAATTGATCGACGCTACTGACAGCAAAGGGCGTCTCATTCGAAAATATCAAATGCATGTCTTCTTGCTAAAATCAATGAGCAAAATTTGACAAGTTGTCCCATTCCAAAATATCAAATGCCTATGATTGTGGAATGGGCAGGGTTTGCCATTAGTTCGGACATTGACATGGCACCTCGTGCTAAATAAACCAGTTGTTCTTTTTGTGCAGTTCCACCAAAATCAACCAAATTCGCGCGTAGCTTGTATGATTTCGCCCTTATATGTTGCAATGCCTTGAACTTATCGGCACCTCCTTTCTTGTGGTGGAAATGAATGATTTTATGTATTAATGAACATTTTGTGCAGTTCCCATTGAAATCAAGCTGAGCACCCCTATTTGCTAAAATACAAGAAAGTGATTAGTATAAAGCAAACTGTACTATGAATTGACAGTTTAAACAGGCACCTACATGGTCCATGTAGAGCACACTTTTAGAAAAATGGAACTCACCAGAAAGAATCCTAGAACAACATTGTACTCACGCATCACAGCAAAAAATGGAGATTTGTCAGTCCTTCTCAGCTGAAGTTAGTTTGATCTTGTGGGGAGTAAGATAACCATCCTTCAACTGCTCCTTTTGATGAGAAGATAGACAGGGCTTCTTCATCCTGGCTTAATCGGAACTAGTCACTTCACGTACTCCATATTCTTCTTCTGAGCAGGATGATCCTGTTGTGCAAAGACAAGAGGACAACTAAATGCTAGCATCCCTGTTTGCTCGAAAAAAGGAAAGGGAATATTTAAAACAACACATATGAAGCACTTCTCAAGGACAATACCACTTTTTCATGACAATATCTAAATAGTAGCACAACACCAATAGAGATGACAAAGCTCAATCATATGGATGAAATTAGTGGGCGAGTACCAACCTTTGTCAGGAGGCTTATTGTGTAGAGCATACAGATGAAGCACTTCTCCGGAACCATCTGTTTCTATCTACTGTGGTGGCCACACTTACTATATACTCCTCGATTAATGTTTCCAACATCTTCTTGTGCAGTTCCACTAAAATATATGGTATTGATACGTCTCCGTCGTATCTATAATTTTTGATTGTTCCATGCCAATATTCTTCAACTTTCATATACATTTGATAACTTTTTATACTATTTTTGGGACTAACATATTGATCCAGTGCCCAGTGCCGGTTCCTGTCTGTTGCATGTTTTATGTTTCGCAGAAACCCAATATCAAATGGAACCCAAACGAGATAAAAACGAATGGATAATTATTTTGGAACATTTGGGATTTTCCGGAGGAAGAATCAACGCGAAACGGTGTCCGGGGTGGCCACGAGACAGGGGGCACGCCCTCCCCCCTAGGCGCGCCCTGGACTCTCGTGGGCCACCCGTAAGGCGGTTGATGCTCTTCTTTTGCCGCAGGAAAGCTAATTTTATGACAAAAAATCTGGGCGAAAGATTCACCCCAATCGGAGTTACGGATCTCCAGATATAAAAGAAACGGTGAAGGGGTAGAATCAGAGAACGCAGAAACAGAGAGATAGATCCAATCTTGGAGGGGCTCTCGCCCCTCCCACGCCATGGGAGCCAAGGACCAGAGGGGAAAACCTTCTCCCATCATAGGGAGGAGGTCAAGGAAGAAGAAGAAGAAGGGGGCCTCTCTCCCCCTTGCTTCTGGTGGCGCCGGAGCACTGCCGGGGCCATCATCATCACCGAGAGCTTCACCAACATCTCCACCATCTTCACCAACATCTCCATCACCTTCCCCCATCTATATTCAGCGGTCGCTCTCCCGCAACCCGCTGTACCCTCTACTTGAACATGGTGCTTTATGCTTCATATTATTTTCCAATGATCTGTTGCCATCCTATGATGTCTGAGTAGATTTCCGTTGTCCTATCGATGATTGATGAATTGCTATGATTGGTTTGAGTTGCATGTTTTATTATTGGTGCTGTCCTATGGTGCCCTCTGTGTCGCGCAAGCATGAGGGATTCCCGCTGTAGGGTGTTGCAATGCGTTCATGATTCACTTATAGTGGGTTGCGTGAGTGACTGAAACACAAACCCGAGTAAGGGGATTGTTGCGTATGGGATAAAGGGGATTTGATACTTTAATGCTATGGTTGGGTTTTACCTTAATGAATCTTTAGTAGTTGCAGATGCTTGATAGAGTTCCAATCATAAGTGCATATGATCCAAGTAGAGAGAGTATGTTAGCTTATGCCTCTCCCTCAAATAGAATTGCAATAGTGATTACCGGTCTAGTAACATAGTCAATTGCCTAGGGACAATTTCACAACTCCTACGACCACTTTTTCACACTCGCTATATTTACTTTATTGCTTCTTTAGCTAAACAGCCCCTACTTTTTATTTACGTGTTCTTTATTATCTTGCAAACTTATCCAACAACACCTACAAAGTACTTCTAGTTTCATACTTGTTCTAGGTAAAGCAAACATCAAGCATGCGTAGAGTCGTATCAGTGGCCGATAGGACTTGAGAGAGTATTTGTTCTACCTTTAGATCCTTGTTGGGTTCGACACTCTTACTTATCGAAAGAGGCTACAACTATCCCGTATACTTGCGGGTTATCAAGACCTTTTTCTGGCGCTGTTGCCGGGGAGTCATAGCGTGGGGTGAATATTCTCGTGTGTGCTTGTTTGCTTTATCACTAAGTAATTTTTATTTGCTGTTCTAAGTTGTTCTCTATCTTTAGTTATGGATATGAAACACGAAATACAAAAAAATAGGTGTACTTGCTACTCATGGAGATGGGGTAACTCCTAAAACCCTCGATTCTCATTATGTGTGAGATATTATGTACAACTTTGATAATCCTGAGAAAACCCCATTCAACTTTATAATGGGAGACACATTGGATCAACGTGAATACTTTAGGGATTATCGCTCGACACAGAAAGGGAAACTATTATGGGATCAATTTATTATGTTGCGTTGGTATGCCCGGGATCTATGGTAGAGATATGATTATAATTGTTGCTCTAGGATGTAGGCTCCGCACCTTCCCTTTTCATGCAAATTTAATGATAATGAAACCTTAGCTTCTTATGCTAGTGGTAGATATGATTACTATGATGTTGAACAAATAGAAGAATTTGTTGCTTTTAAGGCTGCTTATGAAATTGAATCTTTGTTTGAAAAGTATGAAGCTTTTGATGATGATGGTGTTTATAGGCCTGAAAATCTTGCTATACTTAGATATTGCTATGAAAATTATGAATACAATTACTATATTAATGCATTTATTGAGAAAGTCACTGCTGTCCAAGAAGAGACTAATATTTTGCAGGAAGCTATGGAAGAACAAATTGATGAAACAGTGAGCTCATTGGATGAAAAAGATGATGAGGAGAGCGAAGAACAAAAGGAGGAAGAGCAGATTAGCTACCCGTGCCCACCTTCTAATGAGAGTAACCCTCCAACTCATACATTATTTAATTACCCTTCGTGCTTGCCGAAGGATGATTGCTATGATGATTGCTATGATCCCTTGAATTTGTTTGAAATATCCCTTTTTGATGATGCTTGCTATGCTTGTGGCCAACATGCCAATATGAATTATGCTTATGGAGATGAACTTGCTATAGTTCCTTATGTTAAACATGAAATTGCTGCTATTGCACCCATGCATGATAGTCCTATTATCTTTTTGAATTCTCCCGACTACACTATATCGGAGAAGTTTGTGCTTGTTAAGGATTATATTGATGGGTTGCCTTTTACCATTGCACATGATGATTTTGATAGATGTAATATGCATGTGCTTTCTGCTCCTACTTGCAATTATTATGAGAGAGGAACTACATCTCCGCCTCTTTATGTTTCCAACACGATGAAATTGCAAGAAACTGCTTAGACTATGCATTGGCCTTTACTTGGTTTGCATGAATTGTTCTTTTATGACATTCCGATGCATAGGAAGAGAGTTAGACTTCGTCATTGCTTGATATATGTTACTTTGTGCTCACTACCAAATTACAAATCATTGTTAATTAAAATTGGCTTTGATATACCTTGGGATCTGGGTGGATTCATTACTTGAGCACTATATGCCTAGCTTAATGGCTTTAAAGAAAGCGCTGCCAGGGAGACAACCCGAAAGTTTTAGAGAGTCATTTATTTCCGTTGAGTGCTTTTATATAGTTTAAAAACAAAAAAATAAAGAGGGGAACATAAAACTTTTCAAAAAGGAAAGTGAAAGTGAGAAAGACAAGCATTGTTGAAGTGGGAGAGCTCCTTGAACTTTGTTCATGCTCACGGAAACTTTGTGAATCTTGATTACAGAAACTTTTCATCAAAAATAATTATCCCCTTGTACAATTCCATTGTATTATAAAAATAATGTGCCAAGGTTTGCCTTTAGGATGTTTACAATGCTTGTTGGTTTGTACGGTGCAGGACATAAACTTTGGCTGTAGTGCACGATTTTACATTATTAACTGGAAGGTCAATTGGTTCTGATTCATTTTGCACTGTCTTTCTGTACAAATTTTTTATTGTTCCTAATTTTGGTAGAATTTTTGGGGTACCATAAGTATGGTGATTGTTCAGATTGCTACAGACTGTTCTGTTTTTGACAGATTCTGTTTTTGATGCATAGTTTGCTTGTTTTGATGAATCTATCAATTTATATTAGTGGATTAAGCCATGGAAAAGTTATATTAAAGTAGACACAATGCAAAAACAAAATATGAATTGGTTTGCAACAGTACTTAGAGTGGTGATTTGCTTTATTATACTAACGGATCTTACCGAGTTTTCTGTTGAAGTTTTGTGTGGATGAAGTATCTAAACGAGGAGGTCTCGATATGAGGAAAAGGAAGAGAGGAAAGAGCTCAAGCTTGGGGATGCCCGAGGCACCCCAAGTAAATATTCAAGGAGACTCAAGCGTCTAAGCTTGGGGATGCCCCGGAAGGCATCCCCTCTTTCTTCAACAAGTATCGGTATGTTTTCGTATTCATTTCGTTCGTGCGATATGTGCAAGTCTTGGAGCGTCTTTTGCATTTAGTTTTCATTTTTATTTTATGCACCATGCTGGTATGAGATAGTCCTTGGTTGATTTATAGAATACTCATTGCACTTCACTTAAAACTTTTGAGTGTGGCTTTATAGAATGCTTCATGTGCTTCACTTATAGTGTTTGAAGTCTAGATTGCATGTTTCTCTTCACATAGAAAACCGCCATTTGTAGAATGCTCTTTTGCTTCACTTATATTTGTTAGAGCATGGGCATATCTTTTGTAGAAAGAATTAAACTCTCTTGCTTCACTTTTATCTTTTTAGAGAGATGACAGGAATTGGTCATTCACATGGTTAGTCATAAAATCCTACATAAACTTGTAGATCGCTGAATATGATATGTTTGATTCCTCGCAAGAGTTTTGTGATATAAAGGTGGTGATATTAGAGTCATGCTAGTGGGTGGTTGTGGATTGTAGAGACACTTGTGTTGAGGTTTGCAAGTCCCGTAGCATGCACGTATGGTAACCGTTGTGTGACAAATTTGAAGCATGGGGTGTTTCTTTGATTGTCTTCCTTATGAGTGGCGGTCGGGGACGAGCGATGGTCTTTTACTACCAATCTATCCCCCTAGGGGCATGCGTAGTAGTACTTTGCTTCGAGGGCTAATGAACTTTTGTAATAAGTATATGAGTTCTTTATGACTAATGTGAGTCCATGGATTATACGCACTTTTACCTTTCCATCATTGCTAGCCTCTTCGGTACTGTGCATTGCCCTTTCTCACCATGAGAGTTGGTGCAAACTTCGCCGGTGCATCCAAACCCCATGATACGATACGCTCTATCACACATAAGCCTCATTATATCTTCCTCAAAACAGCCACCATACCTACCTATCATGGCATTTCCATAGCCATTCTGAGATATATTGCCATGCAACTTTCATCATCATCATATACATGACTTGAGCATTCATTGTCATATTGCTTTGCATTATCGTAAGATATCTAGCATGATGTTTTCCTGGCTCGTCCATTTTTGATGTCATTGCTACGCTAGATCATTGCACATCCCGGTACACCGCCGGAAGCATTCATATAGAGTCATATGTTTGTTCCAGTATCGAGTTGTAATATCGAGTTGTAAGTAAATAAAGTGTGATGATCATCATTATAGAACATTACCCCATAAAAAAGGAAAAATAAAAAAAGGAAAGGCCAAAGAAGCCTAAATAAAAAAGGGGGCCAAAGAAGTCCACCCAAAAAGAAAAAAAAGAAAAAAAAAGAAAAAAAAGAAAAAGAAAAGGGGCAATATTACTATCCTTTTTCCACACTTGTGCTTCAAAGTAGCACCATGTTCTTCATATAGATTGTCTCCTATGTTGTCACTTTCATATACTAGTGGGAATTTTCATTATAGAACTTGGCTTGTATATTCCAACGATGGGCTTCCTCAAATGCCCTAGGTCTTCATGAGCATGCAAGTTGGATGCACACCCACTTAGTTTCTTTTGTTGAGCTTTCATACACTTATAGATCTTAGTGCATCCGTTACATGGCAATCTCTACTCCTCGCATTGACATCAATTGATGGGCATCTCCATAGCCCATTGATTAACCGCGTCGATGTGAGACTTTCTCATTTTTTGTCTTCTCCACATAACCTCCATCATTATATTCTATTCCACCTATAGTTCTATATCCATGGTTTGCGCTCATGTATTGCGTGAGGGTTGAAAAAGCTGAAATGCGTTAAAAAGTATGAACCAATTGCTCGGCTTGTCATCGGGGTTGTGCATGATGGGGGCATTTTGTGTGACGAAAATGAAGCATGGCCAAACTATATGATTTTGTTGGGATAAGCTTGCTTTGGCCTTGTTGTGTTGAAAAGACATGATTGCTTTATTGGTACGCTCGAAGTATTATTGTTTTTATGTCAAATGATAGACTATTGCTTTGAATCACTCGTGTCTTAATATTCATGCAATGATTAGGCATATGATCAAGATTATGCTAGGTAGCATTCCACATCAAAAATTATCTTTTTTTATCATTTACCTACTTGAGGACGAGCAGGAATTAAGCTTGGGGATGCTGATACGTCTCCGTCATATCTATAATTTTTTATTGTTCCATGCCAATATTCTTCAATTTTCATATACTTTTGGCAACTTTTTATACTATTTTTGGGACTAACATATTGATCCAGTGCCCAGTGCCAGTTCCTGTCTGTTGCATGTTTTATGTTTCACAGAAACCCAATATCAAACAGAATCCAAACAGGATAAAAACGGACGGAGAATTATTTTGGAATATTTGGGATTTTTCGGAGGAAGAATCAACGCGAAACGGTGTCCGGGGTGGCCACGAGATAGGGGGGCGCGCCCTTCCCCCCTGGGCGCGCCCTGGACTCTCATGGGCCACCCGTAAGGCAGTTGATGCTCTTCTTTTCCCGCAAGAAAGCTAATTTTGCGAGAAAAATCTTGGCGAAAGACTCACCCCAGTCGGAGTTACGGATCTCCAGATATAAAAGAAACGGTGAACGGGTAGAATCAGAGAACGCAGAAACAGAGAGATAGATCCAATCTTGGAGGGGCTCTCGCCCCTCCCATGCCATGGGAGCCAAGGACCAGAGAGAAAACCCTTCTCCCATCTAGGGAGGAGGTGAAGGAAGAAGAAGAAGAAGAAGAAGAAGGGGGCCTCTCTCCCACTTGCTTCCGGTGGCGCCGGAGCGCTGCCGGGGGCCATCATCATCACCGAGATCTTCACCAACATCTCCGCCATCTTCACCAACATCTCCATCACCTTCCCGCATCTATATTCAGTGGTCCACACTCCCGCAACCCGCTGTACCCTCTACTTGAACATGGTGCTTTATGCTTCATAATATTTTCCAATGATGTGTTGCCATCCTATGAGTTCTGAGTAGATTTTCGTTATCCTATCGGTGATTGATGAATTGCTATGATTGGTTTGAGTTGCATGTTTTATTATTGGTTCTGTCCTATGGTGCCCTCCGTGTCGCGCAAGCGTGAGGGATTCCTGCTGTAGGGTGTTGCAATGCGTTCATGATTCGCTTATAGTGGGTTGCGTGAGTGACTGAAACACAAACCCGAGTAAGGGGATTGTTGCGTATGGGATAAAGGGGACTTGATACTTGCTATGGTTGGGTTTTACCTTAATGAATCTTTAGTAGTTGCGGATGCTTGCTAGAGTTCCAATCATAAGTGCATATGATCCAAGTAGAGAGAGTATGTTAGCTTATGCCTCTCCCTCAAATAGAATTGCAATAGTGATTACCGGCCTAGTAACATAGTCAATTGCCTAGGGACAATTTCACAACTCCTACCACCGCTTTTCCACACTCGCTATATTTACTTTATTGCTTCTTTAGCTAAACAGCCCCTACTTTTTATTTACGTGTTCTTTATTATCTTGCAAACCTATCCAACAACACCTACAAAGTACTTCTAGTTTCATACTTGTTCTAGGTAAAGCGAACGTCAAGCGTGCGTAGAGTCGTATCAGTGGCCGACAGGACTTGAGAGAGTATTTGTTCTACCTTTAGCTCCTCGTTGGGTTCAACACTCTTACTTATCGAAAGAGGCTACAACTATCCCGTATACTTGCGGGTTATCAGGTATCTTCAAAGAAGATCCCTGTTTGCACAAGTAGAGATAATTACGTATTACATTAAGAGTGGCATCAAATCAGTGGAAAAAAATTGCTCGTTCCAGCCATAGCAATAAATTAAGATGCAATACTATATCATTACTTGTGTCTCACAGTTCCAGTGCTTCATTACAGCACCGGAAGTTGATTTTTGTTTTTCTTCCGCTTGTTCTTCCCCTTCATCACTTGGTTCAATAACAGACAAGCTTCGCCTTCAATGTAAGATTTGGCATGTCAATTAGGGAGAACACGTATAGCACTAAACAATGACATTAATTTTCTGATGAAAGTGGCAAAATACAGGCCAACAGTTGTGAAATATCCTTATCTTACCTCAATGGGATATTACGATGCACATACAGATTGGAAGTCTTGTCTCCATTTGTGCAGTTCACTAAAATCAAGCAACATTACCGTACAAGTAGCACAACATATGAAAGCACACTGTAGAATCATGTGAAAGAAGGCTAGTACTGACCTCTCATGATGCAGAATTCAAACAACTCACAAGAAGAAGATCTGAACCAAATTTGCCAACACGGATAGGAAGTAAGATCTCCTCTTGTGCAGTTCCATTAAGATCAAGCAATCAAGCAACGTTGTTGGTGTGACATTTTGGTTGAACTGCACAAAGCACTCTTAAAACAAAAGTGTTTTGTGCAGTGCAATAAAAGGTCACAATGGCAACGAGGTGAAGTAGATAACCCTTTTTACACAGAGGTGCAAAGGAAACAACTAGTGGTCAATAACAGTGGATGACATAGAAGCCAGCAAAAAGAAGCATCTACCTTATCTAAATGGGAAAGAAAGCAAGACAGTAGCATTTCTCAAATGGTGGCATTGATTAATATTAACATAGAGATTATATTAACAATAAAATTCCTTAAACATGTAATTTTCTTTTAACTGTGGCATTGCATCAATTTTCCAGCGGCATTATTAGAGGGTGTTTGTTTACAGGGACATTTTGGTGTCGGGACTAAAAAACTCCATGTCAGTCCCATCTAAACCAAACAGGAGGGACTTTTAGGGACTAAAAGTGGGCATTTGGGACTAAAGAAAGAAGACCCCGAGGGAGTCTTTTTGGGACTTTTTCCAATAGTTACCCCTGCCACGCATCGCACCTTGTCTATATTAGTTCATTACTAGGGGTAACATGGTCTTTTAGCGTTTCATTTAATAACCTATAGTCCATGTTTAGTCCCTGGAACCAAGCAGGTAGGGACTAGGGAGTTTTTAACCAAACAGGGCCTTAGATTAACAACAGCTAAAGAGTTGCACGGGACAGTGGACGCACCAGCACCATGTGCATCTACCGATGTACTGTGGCCATGCACAGTCTATTGCAACAAAGAACAAACAACCAAGGAGCATATTTGTGTTGGTCCCACTTTTGTTATCTTTAGACACCTTTCCCTATGTGAGCGCAGCAAATCTAGTCCTGCTCAAACTCTACAGCCTTGTCCCCTAAAACAAAAGATCAGTTCATTACAAACGTGTGTACTGCGTTTGTCATTGTTTTCCCTTTTCGACCAACGTAGGTGCTGGATAGCCAGTCTGTACTAGTACTTTCGCCCCTTCCATTCCTCTTTGAACCACGTCCTAGATTTATGCGATACAACTTTCCCCACTACTTTCCCCCATTCCTTTCCTATTTGAACCACATCCTAGATTCATGCTATACAACTTTCCCCACTACTTCCCCCTTCCTTTCCTCTTTGAACCACGTCCTAGATTCATGCTATACAACTTCTCCCACTCCTTTCCTCTCTGCACCACGTCCTAGATTCATGGTATATAACTTTCCCCACTACTTTCCTGTTTGATCCAACACCTAGATTCGAGTGCAGAAGCGGAAAAAGCCCACATGCAGCTAGAGCAATGCATGAGGAATAAGTAAATCATACCTTAAGGTTCTTGGGGCGTGGTTCGGTGGGTGACAGGATGACGGCGAAGGAGAAGGGGTCGGAGGCCCTCCCGCACCGCCGCTGGGTGAAAGTGAACAGCTGCGCCGGTAGTGGATTCCCTCCCTCGTCGACGGTGACAGAGTTAAGCCTCCTTCCCTTCCCGGCGGACGGATCCTGCCGGCTCTTTGACCCGTAGTGAGGGGAGAGAGAGGCCAACAAAGTCTTGTTTAGATCTGGAGAGGGTGAGAGAGTGTGAAGAGAGCAATTACAAGCACTGAGGCTCCAGCGTGTGTATATATATACTGGAGAAAGAGTGTGAAGCATGCAAACCCTAGAAAACAAGCGTCGAGGCTGCAACTTATACGTGATGAGGTGATTATACGGTCACTACGAGATCGTATAGTTCCGTATCCATCCATTTTGACTAGTCAAAGAATCCTCCAGGCACGAATTATGCTCAAGTGTAGTTATCAAACACGAGACCTCAAGTTTGATGAGCGAATAGGCTAACCAGCTGCACAACCCTCCCGTTATGTTCAACAAGAGGAAAATAACCTTTTATACATTCCTGCATTCATGTGACAAGCATGCCGTGTTTTTTTTGTGTGGGAGTCATTGGGATTTAAATCATAATCGTGTCATGTGGCTTTGGTGGTAAGACTATCCATAGTGGTGCAGAAATAATGCAGCCTTAGTCACCTTACCTCTCTCCACGTAGTACGTTGGGTCCCACCAGTCAGAGGGTGAAACAAACAAATTAATAAGAAAAATTAAAAGCGCCAGCGGTGTATCTTACCTCACACATCTCGCTACTGCTCGGGAACACTGTCCAATTGATCCCTCTGTTTGCTCACGTACTATTTTAAGTGAATCCTTATTATAACATGCACACAATTTTGGGCACTTGTATTCGACCTAAGTCAGTGTGCCACCGTATCTCATACTTACTACTCCCTCCGTCTAGGTGCAATAAGTCACGTTAGAAGGTGAAGCGGGACCAAGGTGCAAGCAGATTGGAGGAGAAGGAGAAACTTGACAGGTCATTCCTCCAATCAAAGCCCTGATTTCTGTCTCTAAACGCACCAATTAATCCAAACAACTAAGAGATGCCGTTTTAGATACCATGCAGGGCCACGTATTAACTCGCATGCAAGCCGACTTTGATTTCTTGACTGATCAACGCATAGTTGCGCTCCATGCATTGGGTTTCTGAGGGAGATAACAAGCAAAGTAAGGAGCGTTTGATTGCATTGCTTAGGCTGGTCATAGTGGTGAGTAACTTGGACTAGTAACATGCATATGTTACTAGTCTATGTCACTACTACGCGAAGTTTGCCATCGGAAGCGAGCCGATCTGGCTCTCCTGAGCTAGCAAGGTTTTTCTAGCCCACTGATGACCCACAAGTATAGGGGATCTATCGTAGTCCTTTCGATAAGTAAGAGTGTCGAACCCAACGAGGAGCAGAAGGAAATGATAAGCGGTTTTCAGCAAGGTATTCTCTGCAAGTACTGAAATAAGTGGTAACAGATAGTTTTGTGATGAGATAAATTGTAACGAGCAACAAGTAATAAAAGTAAATAAGGTGTAGCAAGGTGTCCCAATCCTTTTTGTAGCAAAGGACAAGCCTGGACAAACTCTTATGATAGGAAAAGCGCTCCCGAGGACACATGGGAATATCGTCAAGCTAGTTTTCATCACGCTCATATGATTCGCGTTCGGTACTTTGATAATTTGATATGTGGGTGGACCGGTGCTTGGGTACTGCCCTTACTTGGACAAGCATCCCACTTATGATTAACCTCTATTGTAAGCATCCGCAACTACAACAAAAGTATTAAGGTAAACCTAACCATAGCATGAAACATATGGATCCAAATCAGCCCCTTACGAAGCAACGCATAAACTAGGGTTTAAGCTTCTGTCACTCAGCAACCCATAATCTACTTATTACTTCTCAATGCCTTCCTCTAGGCCCAAATAATGGTGAAGTGTTATGTAGTCGACATTCACATAACACCACTAGAGGTTAGACAACATACATCTCATCAAAATATCAAACGAATACCAAATTCACATGACTACTAATAGCAAGACTTCTCCCTTGTCCTCAGGAACAAACGTAATTACTCACAAAGCATATTCATGTTCATAATCAGAGGGGTAATAATATGCATAAAGGATCTGAACATATGGTCTTCCACCAAATAAACCAACTAGCATCAACTACAAGGAGTAATCAACACTACTAGCAACCTACTAGCACCAATCCTGGACTTGGAGACAAGAATTGGATACAAGAGATGAACTAGGGTTTGGAGATGAGATAGTGCTGGTGAAGATGTTGATGGAGATTTCCCTCTCCCGATGAGAGGAGCGTTGGTGATGACGATGGTGATGATTTCCCCCTCCTGGAGGGAAGTGTCCCCGGCGGAACAGCTCTGCCAGAGCCCTAGATTGGTTCCACCAAGGTTCCGCCTCATGGCGGCGGAGTCTCGTACCAAAAGGTTCTCTCTGATTTTTTTCTCATGGAAAGACTTCATATAGGAGAAGATGGGCGTCGGAGAGCCACCAGGGGGCCCACGAGGTAGGGGGCGCGCCCAAGGGGGAGGGGCGCGCCCCCACCCTCATGAGCAGGGTGTGGGCCCCCTGGCCTTCATCTTTGGCGACGATTTTTCTTTATTTATTTTAAGGTATTCCATGGAGTTTCAGGACTTTTGGAGTTGCGCAGAATAGCCCTTCAATATTTGCTCCTTTTCCAGCCAGAATTCCACCTGCCGGCATTCTCCCTCTTCATGTAAACCTTGTAAAATAAGAGAGAATAGCCATAAGTATTGTGACATAACGTGAAATAACAACCCATAATGCGATAAATATCAACATAAAAGAATGATGCAAAATGGACGTATCAACTCCCCCAAGCTTAGACCTCGCTTGTCCTCAAGCGAAAAGCTGATAACAATAAATATGTCCTCAAGTTCAGAGGTAGAGGCGTCGATTAAAAATAAAATACGGACATAAAGGCATCATGATTATTCTGATAACAGCCACATATATAAATTTTGTCATATGATTACTTATGTTAAAGTGATGATCTTTTCACAAAGCCAAAGTATGAATCAGAAACCTTATTGAGCACCAACAAATTATACCCTCAGTCATTGAAGCAATTGCAATTTATCATAACATCGGAAAGAGTCTATGTCAGAGCTTAAAAGCAAGTCCACATACTCAACTATCACTTAGTCCTTCATAATTGCTAACACTAACGCAATACTTGTGGTTACGGAGTTTTAACCGGACACAGAGAAAGATAGGGACTTATAGTTTTGCCCCACAACCTTTTACCTCAAGGGTAATGTCAACAATAATAATTCATACTCCCCTACATCCAATTATATATATATATATATATATATATATATATATATATATATATATATATATATATATATATATATATATCATGTTCTTTCCAACATGCTAGGCTTGCCAAAGGATAAAATGAAAAAGGAAAGGTGAAGATCACCGTGATTCTTGCATAAAGTAGAGGATAAAAATAAAAGATAGGCCCTTCGCAGAGGGAAGCAGAGGTTGCCATGCGCTTTTATGGTTGGATGCACAAAATCTTAATGCAAAAGAACGTCACTTTATATTGCCCTTTGTATGTGAACCTTTATTATGCAGTCCGTTGCTTTTATTGCGTCCCCAACAAGTTCGTACAAAGCTTATTTCTCTGCACTAATAAGTCATGCATATTTAGAGAGCAATTTTTATTGCTTGCACCGATGACAACTTACTTGAAGGATCTTATTCAATCGATAGGTAGATATGGTGGACTCTCATGGCTAAACTGGTTTAAGGATATTTGGAAGCACAAGTAGTATCTCTACTTGGTGCTGAGAATTTGGCTAGCATGAGGGGGAAAGGCAAGCTCGACATGTTAGAGGAACCATGACAACATACTTTATCTCAAATATAAGAAAACATAACTCATTATGTTGTCTTCCTTGTCCAACATCAACTCTTTAGCATGTCATATTTTAATGAGTGTTCCCAATCATAAAAGATGTCAATGATAATATATCTATATGTGAAACCTCTCTCTCCTTATTACTTCCTATTAATTGCAACGATGGCCAAAGCTATATTTTCCAACTCCCAACAACTTTTAATCATCATACTCTTTCTATGTGAAGTCATTACTTTCAATAAGATCAATATGAGCTCTTTGTTTCTTTTTATTCTCTTCTTTTAATCACTCAAGATCATGGCAAAGTAATCAAGCCCTTGACTCAACACTAATCTTTATTAAATAGCTCACGAACTCGATAACAAAGAAGGATCATAAAGAAAAACTCAAAACTAGATCATGCCATGACTTTATTCTACTAAATCAAGATACTACTAATAGGATTGAACTAAGAAAAATTATAAAGATAGGAGTTGTGATGGTGATACGATACCAGGGCACCTCCCCCAAGCTTGGAAGTTGCCAAGGGGAGTGCCCATACCCATGTGATTATATCCTCGGAGGTGATGGATGTGGTGATGATGACGGTGGATAATCGCACATCGAGCGTAAAAGTTCCTCCAACTTGCGGATAATGCCCTTGAGCCCAGCAATATGATCCTTCAACAAAATATTCTCCTGTGTAAGATACTTGTTCTGTATGCGGGCTAACTCAATCATCTTGAAAGCTTCAATCTATGTTGGAGTGAAAAGGTTAGGTAAGGGTTGAGGGATGTATTCTTCGTTCACCACTGGAGCTTGAACCTCCATGGACTTCTTGATCCTTTCATCCTTGTTGATTTCTTCTGGTTCTTCTGTCTTCAACTCTATCTTCAATAGCCAAGCATCCTTGTCTTTGTTGCTGGAAGATGGAGAAGACATGGTGCTCTAAATCTGCAACGGAAATAGCTCGAAACGAAAACAGAGGATATTTGTGTGATACGGTGGTCAAAAACTTCGGGAGTATATATAATGAATTTTTACCGACCAAAATACGTATCATGCAAGGAAACGGAGTCCAGAGGGCACACGGGGTGCTCACGAGGTAGGGGGGTGCGCCCAGGGGGGTAGGGCGTGCCCTCCACCCTCGTGGAGGCCTCGTGTCCTCCCGGACTGCTGCTTATTTTTCTATTTTTCTAAAAATTCCAAAACGGAGAAATATTGCCTTAAAAATTGTTTTGGAGTCGGTTCACTTATCGTAACACATACCTATTCCTTTTCAGCGTCTGGAACATTCTGGAAAGTGTCCTTTATGTACTCCTCCGGGGTCACGGTTTCAATAATATTAGTTTCAACATTTATAGGATTACCTGGGATATAGTGTTTGATCCTTTGACCGTTTACCACCTTCGGATTTGTGCCTGCAAAGGTGTTGATTTTTATGGCACCGGAACGATAGACCTCCTCGATAACGTAGGGACCTTCCCATTTAGAGAGAAGTTTTCCCGCAAAAAATCTTAAACGAGAGTTGTATAGCAATACATAATCACCTACATTAAACTCACGCTTTTGTATCCTTTTATCATGCCATCTTTTAACTTTTTCTTTGAAAACTTGGCATTTTCATAGGCTTGGGTTCTCCATTCATCAAGTTAGCTAATATCAAATAACCTCTTCTCACCGGAAAGTTTGAAATCATAGTTGATCTCTTTAATATCCCAATATGCCTTATGTTCTAGTTCGAGAGGTAAGTGACATGCTTTTCCATAAACCATCTTATACGGAGACATGCCCATAGGATTCTTATATGCAGTTCTATAGGCCCATAATGCATCATCAAGTTTCTTGGACCAATTCTTTCTAGACCTATTAACAGTCTTTTGCAAAATTAATTTGAGATCTCTATTGCTCAATTCTACTTGACCACTAGACTGTGGGTGATAAGGAGATGCAATTCTATGATTAACGTCATATTTAGCAAGCATTTTACGGAAAGCACCATGAATAAAATGTGAACCACCATCAGTCATTAAATATCTAGGGACTCCAAACCTCGAAAAAATAACTTCCTTTAGCATTTTAATAGAAGTGCTATGATCAGCACTACTAGTTGGAATAGCTTCTACCCACTTAGTAACGTAATCAACAGCAACTAAAATATGTGTGTATCCATTAGAGGCAGGAAAAGGTCCCATATAATCAAAGCCCCAAACATCAAATGGTTAAATAACAAGTGAATAATTCATAGGCATTTCTTGACGTCTACTAATATTACCAATTCTTTGACATTCATCACAAGATAAAACAAATTTACGGCCATCCTTGAAGAGAGTAGGCCAATAAAAACCAGATTGCAATACCTTATGTGCAGTTCTATCTCCAGCGTGGTGTCCTCCATAAGCTTCGGAGTGACACTTGCGTAGGATCTGTTCATGTTCATGCTCAGGCACACAATGTCTAATAACACCATCTACTCGTTCTTTATAAAAATGTGGGTCATCCCAAAAGTAATGTCGCAAATCATAAAAGAGCTTTTTCTTTTGTTGGTATGTGAAGCTAGGTGGTATAAATTTAGCAACAATATAATTAGCATAATCAGCATACCATGGAGTGCTACGAGAAGTGCTTACGACATTTAATTGTTCATCAGGAAATCTATCATCAATAGGTAATGGGTCATCAAGAACATTCTCTAACCTAGATAAGTTGTCTGCAACGGGGTTCTCAGCTCCTTTTCTATCAACAATATGCAAATCAAATTCTTGCAGCAAGAGAACCCATCTAATAAGTCTAGGTTTAGCATCTTTCTTTTCCATAAGATATTTAATAGCAGCATGATCGGTGTGAATAGTTACTTAAGGATCAACAATATAGGGTCTGAATTTATCACAAGCAAACACCACTGCTAAAAATTCCTTTTCGGTAGTAGCATAATTTCTTTGAGCATTGTCTAGAGTCTTACTAGCATAATGGATAACATTTAATTTCTTATCAACTCTTTTCCCTAGAACAGCACCTACAACATAATCACTAGCATCACACATAATTTCAAAGGGTAAATTCCAATCAGGTGGCTGAACAATAGGTGCAGAGACTAATGCTTTCTTAAGTATTTCAAATGCTTCTACACAATCATCATCAAAGACAAATGTTACATCTTTTTGTAACAAATTAGTCAGAGGCCGAGAAATTTTTGAGAAGTCCTTAATGAACCTCCTATAAAACCCAGCGTGACCAAGGAAACTTCTTATACCTTTGATGTCCTTGGGACATGGCATCTTTTCAATAGCATCAACCTTGGCTTTATCAACTTCAATACCTCTTTCAAAAACTTTGTGTCCCAAAACAATACCTTCATTAACCATAAAGTGGCACTTTTCCCAATTCAAGACAAGATTAGTTTCTTCACATCTCTCCAAAACTCGATCAAGATTGCTCAAGCAATCATCGAAAGAGGAACCATAGAAGGAAAAATCATCCATGAAAACCTCACAAATCTTTTCACAAAAGTTAGAGAATATAGCCATCATGCATCTTTGAAAGGTAGCAGGTGCATTACATAAACCAAAAGGCATACGTCTATAAGCAAAAGTACCAAAAGGGCATGTAAAAGTAGTCTTTGATTGATCTTTAGCCGACACAGGTATTTGAGAGAAACCAGAATAACCATCTAGAAAGCAATAATGTGTATGTTTGCATAATCTTTCTAGCATTTGGTCAATAAAAGGTAAGGGGTAATGATCTTTCTTAGTAGCTTTATTTAATTTGGGGAAATCAATTACCATCCTATAACCTGTGATAATTCTTTGCGGAATTAATTCATCTTTATCATTAGGGACAACAGTAATACCTCCCTTCTTAGGGACACAATGGACATGACTTACCCACTGACTATCAGCAACGAGATAAATTATACCTGCCTCCAGAAGCTTGAGTATTTCCTTTCTTACCACTTCTTTCATTTTAGGATTCAAACGCCGTTGAGGATCACAAACTGGTTTGGCATCCGCTTCCAAATTTATTTTATGCTGACATAGAGTGGGACTAATGCCCTTAAGATCATCAAGAGTATATCCATTAGCGGCACGGTGCTTCTTCGGAGTTTTCAATAATCTTTCTTCTTCATGCTCTAAAAGGTTAGCACTAATAATAACAGGATATATTTTCTTTTCATCAAAATAAGCATACTTAAGATTATCAGGCAACGATTTAAGCTCAAACACGGGATCACCCTTGGGTGGAGGAGGATCCCCTAGGATTTCAACAGGCAAATTGTGTTTCAGAATAGGTTCCTGTTAAAAGAATACTTCATCTATTTCCCTTCTTTCATTCATAAACATATCATTTTCATGGTCTAGCAAATAATGTTCCAAAGGATCACTGGGAGGTACAGCAATAGAAGCAAGACCAATAATTTCATCCTTACTAGGCAATTCTTCCTCACGATGTTGTTTACTAAATTTAGAGAAATTAAACTCATGAACCATATCATCCAAGCCAATAGTAACAACATCCTTTTTGCAGTCTATCGTAGCATTAACAGTATTCAAGAAGGGTCTACCAAATATAATGGGACAAAAGTTATCTTGCGGAGAAGTAAGAACAAGAAAATCAGCAGGATACTTAGTTTTCCCGCACAAGACTTCAACATCTCTAACAATCCCAATTTGTGAAATAGTATCTCTATTGGCAAGTTTAATTGTGACATCAATACCTTCTAATTCAGCAGGTGCAATTTCATTCTTAATTTCTTCGTATAAAGTATGTGGTATAACACTAGCACTCGCACCCATATCACATAAGCCATGGTAACAATGATCTCCTATTTTAACAGAAATAACAGGCATGCCTACCACATGTCTATGTTTATCTTTAGCACAAGGTTTAGCAATTCTAGCAGTTTCACCTTCGAACTGAATAACATGCCCATCAATATTATCAGACAAGAGATCTTTAACAATTGCAATATTGGGTTCTACTTTAACTTGCTCAGGAGGTACATAAGTTCTGATATTGCTTTTATGAACAACAATTGAAGCTTTAGCATCATCCTTTACTCTAACAGGGAAAGGTGGTTTCTCAACATAAGAGGTGGGAACAATAGGATCACTATAAGTGATAGTCTTTTCTTCAACTTTAATAGGTGCAGCTACTTTTACTTCTATGGGAGGATGATATTTAAACCACTTCTCCTTAGGGAGATCAACATAAGTAGCAAAAGATTCACAGAAAGAAGCTACTATCTCAGAGTCAAGTCCACATTTAGTGCTAAACTTACGGAAAATATCGGTATCCATAAAAGATCACAATCAAACTTAGGTGTCATACCTGACTCCTTACCTTCATCGAGGTCCCAATCTTCAGAGTTGCGTTTAATTCTATCCAGTAAATTCCATCTGAATTCAATAGTCTTCATCATAAAAGAGCCAGCATAAGAAGTATCGAGCATGGTGCGATTGTTATCAGAAAGCCGAGCATAAAAATTCTGAAGAATTGTTTCTCTTGAGAGGTCATGATTGGGGCATGAATATAACATTGATTTAAGCCTCCCCCAAGCTTGAGCAATGCTTTCTCCTTTGCGAGGCCAAAAAATATATATATATATAATTGCGATCACGATGAACAAGATGCATAGGGTAATACTTTTTATGAAATTCCAATTTCACTCTTTTATAGTTCCATGATCTCGTATCACATAGCCTATACCATGTCAATGCGTCTTCCTTCAAAGATAAAGGAAAAGCCTTCTTCTTAACAACATCATCGGGTATACCTGCAAGCTTAAATAGTCCACAAATATCATCCACATAGCGAAGATGCTCGTCAGGATGCTTTGTTCCATCTCCTGTAAAAGTATTAGCCAGCAGTTTTTCCATGATACCCGAAGGAAATTCAAAAGGAGTTTCATTTTCAATAGGTTCAGTAGGTTGAGGGGCAACTCTTTGCTCTACTGGAAGGGGTGAAGATACCCCGAACAAGCCCCTCACAGAATTACTTTCCATAGTAACAAGTGACAGAAAATTTCAGCACACTATATAAATTTTTCCTTACCAAATTCCACCTACCAAAGGCGCTACACTCCCCGGCAACGGCGCCAGAAAAGAGTCTTGATGACCCACAAGTATAGGGGATCTATCGTAGTCCTTTCGATAAGTAAGAGTGTCGAACCCAACAAGGAGCAGAAGGAAATGATAAGAGGTTTTCAGCAAGGTATTCTCTACAAGTACTGAAATAAGTGGTAACAGATAGTTTTGTGATGAGATAAATTGTAACGAGCAACAAGTAATAAAAGTAAATAAGGTGCAGCAAGGTGGCCCAATCCTTTTTGTAGCAAAGGACAAGCCTGGACAAACTCTTATGATAGGAAAAGCGCTCCCGAGGACACATGGGAATATCGTCAAGCTAGTTTTCATCACGCTCATATGATTCGCGTTCGGTACTTTGATAATTTGATATGTCGGTGGACCGGTGCTTGGGTACTGCCCTTACTTGGACAAGCATCCCACTTATGATTAACCTCTATTGCAAGCATCCACAACTACAACAAAAGTATTAAGGTAAACCTAACCATAGCATGAAACATATGGATCCAAATCAGCCCCTTATGAAGCAACGCATAAACTAGGGTTTAAGCTTCTGTCACTCTAGCAACCCATCATCTACTTATTACTTCCCAATGCCTTCCTCTAGGCCCAAATAATGGTGAAGTGTTATGTAGTCGACGTTCACATAACACCACTAGAGGTTAGACAACATACATCTCATCAAAATATCGAACGAATACCAAATTCACATGACTACTAATAGCAAGACTTCTCCCTTGTCCTCAGGAACATACATAATTACTCACAAAGCATATTCATGTTCATAATCAGAGGGGTAATAATATGCATAAAGGATCTGAACATGTGGTCTTCCACCAAATAAACCAACTAGCATCAACTACAAGGAGTAATCAACACTACTAGCAACCTAGTAGCACCAATCCTGGACTTGGAGACAAGAATTGGATACAAGAGATGAACTAGGGTTTGGAGATGAGATTGTGCTGGTGAAGATGTTGATGGAGATTGCCCTCTCCCGATGAGAGGAGTGTTGGTGATGACGATGGTGATGATTTCCCCCTCCCGGAGGGAAGTGTCCCCGACAGAACAGCTCTGCCAGAGCCCTAGATTGGTTCCGCCAAGGTTCCGCCTCGTGGAGGCGGAGTCTCGTCCTGAAAGGTTCTCTCTGATTTTTTTCTCATTGAAAGACTTCATATAGGATAAGATGGGCGTCGGAGAGCCACCAGGGGGCCCACGAGGTAGGGGGTGCGCCCAGGGGGGAGGGGCGCGCCCCCACCCTCGTGAGCAGGGTGTGGGCCCCCTGGCCTTCATCTTTGGTGATGATTTTTCTTTATTTATTTTAAGGTATTCCGTGGAGTTTCAGGACTTTTGGAGTTGCGCAGAATAGCCCATCAATATTTGCTCCTTTTCCAGCCCAGAATTCCAGCTGCCGGCATCCTCCCTCTTCATGTAAACCTTGTAAAATAAGAGAGAATAGCCATAAGTATTGTGACATAACATGAAATAACAGCCCATAATGCGATAAATATCAACAAAAAAGCATGATGCAAAATGGAGGTATCACCCACCCAAGCTAGCTGGCCCACAAAAGCAACTCCCTCCATCTAGGTGAGTAAGTCATCTTCTGTTGTGCACCATGACCAAGGAAGAGGGGAAAACGAGAGACCTTGATGTTTATTTGCTAATTAATAGCATTGCATGCAATGAACTAACCACTGCATGTCGTATTTGGAAGTCTCAAGTCACTAAAAACATGCACACCCCTCGTCATTTATTGGTTGATATGTGAAGAAATAAGAAACGAGGTAGAAGTTAATGCACCGCGCCTAAGTGTTTTGGGATTATTTGATTTTCGTAAGATGACTTACACACCTAGACTGAGGGTATTTTAACAGTTCCAAACGCCTAACCTTGCCCGACTATGCTATAAGCTGTTCTTGCTAAGGATCCAAACGCTCCCTAAGTAACAATGCTCGCTAGCAACGAGGCTAGGAGGGGATTGAGATGCGAAGTTAATGGACGACACCTAAACATTTTGGGAATATCTGATTTCCGTAAGATGACTTAACACCTAGACGGAGGGAGTACTACTCCTCAGTCCAAGTTTGATGGAATATTCGTCACCTCTTCTCTTCTTGTACGTACACCATATGTATCTCACTTCCTGTGGCTTCTCACTCGCACGATTTTCCTATTCTATGAACTTGTGTGTGCGTGTGTGATACGTCTCCAACGTATCTATAATTTTTGATTGTTCCATGCTATTATATTACTCGTTTTGGATGTTTTTGGGCTTTACTTTACACTTTTATATCATTTTTGGGACTAACCTACTAACCGGAAGCCCAACCCGAATTGCTGTTTTTTTTTGCCTATTTCAGTGTTTCGAAGAAAAGGAATATCAAATGGAGTCCAAATGGAATGAAACCTTCGGGAGCGATCTTTTTGGAACAAACATGATCTAGAGGACTTGGAGTGGAAGTCAAGAAACAAGCGAGGCGGCCACAAGGGTGCCCGACAAACCCCCTACAAGTAGGCGTGCCCTCCACCCTTGTGGGCCCCTCGAGCATCCACCGACCTACTTCTTCCTACTATATATACCCACGTACCCTGAAAACATCAGAAGCGACCACGAAAAACTATTTCCACCGCCGTAACCTTCTGTATCCGCGAGATCCTATCTTGGAGCCTTCGCCGGCGCTCTGCCGGAGGGGGAATCGACCACGGAGGGCCTCTACATCAACACCATAGCCCTTCCAATGAGTTTAGTAGTTTACCATAGACCTTCGGGTCCATAGTTATTAGCTAGATGGCTTTTTCTCTCTCTTTGAATCTCAATACAAAGTTCTCCTCAATCTTCTTGGAGATCTATTCAATGTAACTCTTTTTGTGATGTGTTATTTGAGATCCGATGAATTGTGGGTTTATGATAAAGTTTATCTATGAGAAATATTTGAATCTCCTCTGAATTCTTTTATGTGTGATTAAGTTATCTTTGCAAGTCTCTTTGAAATATCAGTTTGGTTTGGCCTACTAGATTGATCTTTCTTGCAATGGGAGAAGTGCTTAGCTTTGGATTCAATCTTGTGGTGTCCTTTCCCAGTGATAGCAGGGCAGCAAGGCACGTATTGTATTGTTGCCATCGAGGATAAAAAGATGGGGTTTATATCATATTGCATCAGTTTATCCCTCTACATCATGTCATCTTTCTTAATGCGTTACTCTGTTCTTTATGAACTTAATACTCTAGATGCATGTTGGATAGCAGTCGATGTGTGGAGTAATAGTAGTAGATGTAGGAAGGAGTCGGTCTACTTGTCACGGACGTGATGCCTATATACATGATCATTCCTAGATAATCTCATAATTATTCGCTTTTCTATCAGTTGCTCGACAGTAATTCGTTCACCCACCGTAATACTTTTGCTATCTTGAGAGAAGCCACTAGTGAAACCTATGGCCCCCGGGTCTATCTTTTATCATATAAGCTTTCAATCTACTTTTATTTGCATCTTTACTTTTCCAATCTATATCATAAAAATACCAAAAATATATTTATCTTATCATATTATCTCTATCAGATCTCACTTTCGCAAGTGGCCATGAAGGGATTGACAACCCCTTTATTGCGTTGATTGTGAGTTCTGGTTTGTTTGTGTAGGTGTGTGGGACTTTTGAGGAGCCTCCTACTGGATTGATACCTTGGTTCTCAAAAACTCAGGGAAATACTTACGCTACTATTGCTGCATCACCCTTTCCTCTTCAAGGAAAACCAATGCAAGCTCAAGACATAGCAAGAAGGGTTTCTTGATACGTCTCCAACGTATCTACTTTTCCAAACACTTTTGCCCTTGTTTTGGACTCTAACTTGTATGGTTTGAATGAAACTAACCCGGAATGATGCTGTTTTCAGCAGAACTATCATGGTGTTATTTGTTGTGCAGAAAACAAAAGTTCTGGGAATGACCTAAAAATCCACGAAGATAACTTTTGGAAAATATAAAAAATACTGGCAAAAGAATCAAGGCCAGGGGGCCCACACACTGTCCACGAGGGTACGGGCGCGCCCCCTCCCCCAGGGCACGCCCCCTTATCTCATGGGCCCCTGGTGCTCCACCGACCTCAACTCCAACTCTATATATTCCGTTTCGCAGAGAAAAAAATCAGAGAGAAAGTTTCATCGCATTTTATGATACGGAGACGCCGCCAAGCCCTAATCTCTCTCGGGAGGGCTGATCTCGAGTCCGTTCGGGCTCCAGAGAGGGGGATTCATCACAGTCGTCATCATCAACCATCCTCCATCACCAATTTCATGGTGCTCAAGATGCAAATAAAAGTAGATTGAAAGCTTATATGATAAAAGATAGACCCGAGGGCCATAGGTTTCATTAGTGGCTTCTCTCAAGATAGCATAAGTATTATGGTGGGTGAACGAATTACTGTCGAGCAATTGATAGAAAAGCGAATAATTATGAGATTATCTAGGCATGATCATGTATATAGGCATCATGTCCATGACAAGTAGACTGACTCCTGCCTGCATCTACTACTATTACTCCACACATCGACCGCTATCCAGCATGCATCTAGAGTATTAAGTTCATAAAGAACAGAGTAACGCATTAAGAAAGATGACATGACGTAGAGGGATAAACTCATGCAATATGATATAAACCCCATCTTTTTATCCTCGATGGCAACAATACAATACGTGCCTTGCTGCCCCTGCTGTCACTAGGAAAGGACACTGCAAGATTGAACCCAAAGCTAAGCACTTCTCCCATTGCAAGAAAGATCAATCTAGTAGGCCAAACCAAACTGATAATTCAAAGAGACTTGCAAAGATAACTTAATCACACATAAAAGAATTTAGAGGAGATTCAAATATTTCTCATAGATAAACTTGACCATAAACCCACAAATCATCGTATCTCGACAAACACACCGCAAAAAGAGTTACATCAAATAGATCTCCAAGAAGATCGAGGAGAACTTTGTATTAAGATTCAAAGAGAGAGAAGAAGCCATCGAGCTAATACCTATGGACCCGAAGGTTTGTGGTAAACTACTCATAACTCATCGAAAGGGCTATGGTGTTGATGTAGAGGCCCTTCGTGGTCGATTCCCCCTCCGGTAGAGTGCTGGCGAAGGCTCCAAGATGGGATCTCGCGGATACAGAAGGTTACTACGGTGGAAATAGTTTTTCGTGGTCGCTTCTGATGTTTTCAGGGTACGTGGGTATATATAGGAGGAAGAAGTAGGTTGGTGGACGCTCGAGGGGCCCACGAGGGTGGGGGCGCGCCCACTTGTAAGGGGCACGCCGGGCACCCTCGTGGCTGCCTCACTTGTTTCTTCACTTCCACTCCAAGTCCTCCGGGTCACGTTTGTTCCAAAAAGATCGCTCCCAAAGGTTTCATTTCGTTTGGACTCCATTTGATATTCGTTTTCTTCGAAACACTGAAATAGGAAAAAAAACTGCAATTCGGGCTGGGCCTCGAGTTAGTAGGCTAGTCCCAAAAATGATATAAAAGTGTAAAGTAAAGCCCAAAAACATCCAAAAACGAGTAATATAATAGCATGGAACAATCAAAAATTATAGATACGTTGGAGACGTATCAAGCATCCCCAAACTTAATTCCTGCGCGTCCTCGAGTAGGTAAATGATAAAAACAAAAATTTTGATGTGGAATGCTACCTAGCATAATTCTCAATGTAATCTTCTTTATTGTGGCATGATTGTTCAGATCCAAATGATTCAAAATAAAAGCTTATAAAACATAAAAATAGTAATACTTGAAGCATACTAGAAAATAATCATGTCTTATCAAAATAGCATAGCCAAAGAAAGCTTATCCCTACAAAATCATATAGTTAGGCCATGCTTCATTTTCATTACACAAAATACTCCTATCATGCACAACCACGGTTTCAGCCAAGCAATTGGTTCATACTTTTTAACGCGCTTCAGATTTTTCAACTCTTACGCAATACATGAGCGCAAGCCATGGACATAGCACTATATGTGGTATATCATGGTGGTTGTGAAGACAAAAAGGGAGAAGATAATCTCACATCAACTAGGCGTATCAACGGGCTATGGAGATGCCCATCAATAGATATCAATGTGAGTGAGTAGGGATTGCCATGCAACGGATGCACTAGAGCTATAAATGTATGAAAGCTCAACAAAAGAAACTAAGTGGGTGTGCATCCAACTTGCTTGCTCACGAAGACCTAGGGCATTTTGAGGAAGCCCATCATTGGAATATACTAGCCAAGTTCTATAATGAAAAATTCCCACTAATATATGAAAGTGACAACATAGGAGACTCTCTATCATGAAGATCATGGTGCTATTTTGAATCACAAGTGTGGAAAAGAGACAGTAGCATTGTCCCTTCTCTCTTTTCTATCATAGTTTTTTTATTTGGTGGGCTCTTTGGCCTCTTTTTTTTTAAGTCCAAAGCCTCATCGCGACTTGTGGGGGAATCATAGTCTTCAACATCCTTTCCTCACTTGGGACAATGCTCTAATAATGAAGATCATCACACTTTTATTGATTTACAACTCAAGAATTGCAACTCAATACTTAGAACAAAATATGACTCTATATGAATGCCTCCGGCGGTGTACCGGGATATGCAATGAATCAAAAGCAACATGTATGAAAAATTATGAAGGTGGCCTTGCCACAAATACGATGTCAACTACATGATCATGCAAAGAGCAATATGACAATGATGGAGCGTGTCATAATAAACGGAATCGGTGGAAAGTTGCATGGCAGTATGTGACGCCCCCGATTCAATCATACACTAATCACACACAAACGTGTATGATCAAGATCAGTGACTCACGGGAAGATATCACATCACAACTATAAAATAAAATAAGTCATACAAGCATCATAATACAAGCCATGGGCCTCGAGGGCTCGAATACAAGTGCTCGATCATAGGCGAGTCAGCGGAAGCAACAATATCTGAGTATAGACATAAGTTAAACAAGTTGCCATAAGATTTCTAGCACAAACTGGGATACAGATCGAAAGAGGCACATGCCTCCTGCCTGGGATCCTCCCAAACTACTCCTGGTCGTTGTCAACGGCCTGCACGTAGTAGTATACACCTACGATGTAGTAGGAGTCATTGTCGACAGTGGCGTCTGGCTCCTGGGCTCCAGCATCTGGTTGCGACAACCAGGTAGAAAGGAAAGGGGGAAAAGGGGGGAGAAAATCAACCGTGAGTACTCATCCAAAGTACTCGCAAGCAAGGATCTACACTACATATGCATGGGTATATGTGTAAAGAGGCAATGTCGATGGACCAAACTGCAGAATGCCAGAATAAGAGGGGGATAGCTAGTCCTATCGAGGACTACGCTTCTGGCAGCCTCCGTCTTGCAGCATGTAGAAGAGAGTAGATTGCAGTCCTCCAAGTAGCATCGCATAGCATAATCCTACCCGGCAATCCTCCCCTCGTCGCCCTATGGGAAAGCAATCACCGGGTTGTCTCTGGAACTTGTCTGGGTGTGTTTTATTAAGTATCTGGTTCTAGTTGTCATAAGGTCAAGGTACAACTCTGGGTCATCCTTTTGCCGAGGGACACGGCTATTCGAATAGATAAACTTCTCTGCAGGGGTGCACCACATAACCTAACTTGCTCAATCCCCTTTGGTCGGACACACTTTCCTGGGTCATGCCCGGCCTCAGAAGATCAACACGTCGCCGCCCTACCTAGGCACAACAGAGAGGTCAGCACGCCGATCTAAATCCTATGCGCGTAGGGGTCTGGGCCCATCGCCCATTGCACACCTGCATGTTGCGTACGCTGCCGGTGAGTAGACCTAGCAACCTCCACTACAAAGGAAGTTGCGTTACGTGGTCCAATCCGGCGCGCGCCGCTCAGTCGCTGATGTCAAGAAGGCTTTGGCTGATACCACAACGTCGAGTGCCCATAAATATTCCTGCATAGTTGGTTAGTGCATATAGGCTAGTGGCCAGACTCAGATCAAATACCAAGATCTCGTTAAGTGTGTTATTATGAAGCAACCGCGAACACCACAAAGTAACAGTCGGGGGCCAGGCCCACCTCTCGCCTAGGTGGTCTCAACCTACCATGTCGCTCCGCCACAAAGTAACAGTCGGGGGCCATCGGGAACCCAGGCCCACCTCTACCTGGATGGAGCCACCTGTCCTTCTAGCCCCCACATCGAAATCACGTGTGGGTACTCAATGAGCTGACCCGACTTTAGTCACCATCTGTATAGTATGTATATATGTATAGTATATACCCGTGGTCACCTCCCGAGTGATCACAGCCTAATAGTTTAGCAAGGCAGACTGATAAGAATGTAGGGCAATGATGATAAACTAGCATCCTATACTAGGCATTTAGGATTGCGGGTAAGGTATCAATGACTGTAGCAACAATGACAGGCTATGCAACAGAATAGGAGTAACCGAACAGTAACATGCTACACTACTCTAATGCAAGCATTAGAGAGAAGAATGGGCGATATCTGGTGATCAAAGGAGGCGCTTGCCTGGTTGCTCTGGCAACAAGGAGGGGTCGTCAACACCGTAGTCGAACTGGGCAGCAGCAGCGTCGGTCTCGTAGTCTACCGCAGAGAAGAGGGGAAAGAAACAGTAAATACAATGCAAACATAAGCATGACGATGCATGACATGACAATGAGTGGTGTTAGTTTTGCCCTAACGCGGTAGTAGGTGATACCGGCGAAAGGGGGAAACATCCGGGAAAGTATCCCCGGTGTCTCACGTTTTCGGACAGGTGAACCAGAGGTGAAATGTTGCAGGTTTGCTATGTTAGGGACGTGTGGCGTTTAACGGGCTGCGTATTCGAATTCGTCTCATCGCTCTGAGCAACTTTCATGTACAAAGTTTTTCATCCGGGCTACGGTTTATTTTATATTAATTTTAAAAGATTTAAATCATTTTTAGGATTAACAGAATTAACTAAATCAAAAGGCATTTATGACATCATCATGACATTAGCGTGATGCAAGCGGTCAAAGTTGGCCGTTGACCAGTCAACTAATGGGTGGGTCCCGCATGTCATAGGCTGTTATCTAATTAACAGTAGTTAGATCTATTAGCAGGTTAATTAGGTTTAATTAACTAGATTAATTAAGTTAATTAATTCTTTAATTAATTAATATATTTTTATTATTGTTATATTATTTTTTAATTCCTCTTTTTTTATATAAAAATGTTCTAGGGGGTAGGCCCCGGCTGTCATTGGGCCAGGGGCCTTAACGGCACCGGGTGCTGGGTGCAGCCCGGACGCACAGGGCGGGGCGGACCCGACTGCGGCCAGCGGGCGCGATGGAGGTTCGCGGCAATGGCGAGGCCACGGAGGAGCGTGAGGCGCCGTCCGGCGACAGGGGGCGTGGCCAGGGCCGCTAGTATGCGGCCAGAGAGCGGCTCGGGGTGGCCGGAGCGTCAGCAGGAGGCGGCTAGGCGCCACCGGACATGGGTGGAGGCAGCAGCACCGCAGCAGGCAGCGGCGCGGCCAAGCAGCGCCATGGCACGGGCGCGGCCAGGCCACCGTGAGGGGGAAGGGGTTCGGCATGGCGAGGTGCGAACGAGGAGGAGGTAGGGAGTGGTGCGCACGGCGTCGTCACAGAAGCGGGGCTGGTGCGCGACGAGGGAGATCCAAGGCACGGGCGACGCATGGGTGTGCGCGTGCACGTCTACGGGGCGACGCAAGGAGCAGAGAGGAAGAGAGGCGACGCTCACTGGGGTCGTCGGGAATGGGCAGCGGGGCGCGGGGAGGAGGCCAGGGACGACGACGACGTAGGGGAGGCAGTCCGGCGAAGGGGATCGAGGCAGTCGGCGTTGAGGCGGTTCCAGGGACGGCGAGTGGCAGTGGTGTTGGTGGAGATCCGACGAAGGTGCGACGGTGGCCACCGGGGAGGGGGTCGACGCAGGCGTCGCAGTGGTGTGGAAGTCCGGCGACGGGATCGCGGTGCTGGCGATGTGAGGCGACGGGGTAGGGGTGGTTGCCCGATCCAGATCGGGTCGTGGGGGGAGGATAGGAGTGAGGAGATCGTGCGGGTGGGGGCAAGAGTGGACCGAGAGGGGGGTAGTGGGGATCGTAGGTCCGGTTAGGGTTTCGACCAGGGAAGTCATAGGCCAGGGGGCAAGTTGGGCTAGCCAGCTGGGCCAAGGCCTAGTTAGGCCGGGTGGGATTTCATTTTAATTATTTGTTTATTTTCTTACTACTTATTTTATTTCTTTTCTGTTTTCTTTTAGTTCCCTTTTATTTTAGTTTTAGTAAAATACCAAAGTGGCACGTAAATAGATGCTACAAATTATTCCACTGCCACAATAGTTTAATTACTTATAACAATTTAGTTTTGAAAATGTTTATTATTTTAAAGCATTTAAATAATTGTATTTTCTATTGTTTTATTCATTTTAGAGTATTTAAACATTTTATAAAAGTGTGGTTTCTCCGCCACACTTACCTATGCATTATTTGACTCAACCCGGACATTTTAGTTTTAAAGTTTGAAAACTTTTGTTGTTTGCCTTTAATTCAACTTTTGAATTTCAATCGGTTTTGAACTAACCCGAGATTAATTATAGTGACAGAGGTGATGTGGCATCATTAGCAGGGATTATTGTAGTCTCATTATCCGAGCATCACAATTCTCCTCCACTACAATAAATCTCGTCCTAAGATTTAAGAGGGGAGTAAGGGGGAAAGTTCTCGTTAAGAAATTCTAGCGAGTGTTCTCGGTCTTGGTTGCTCTTCTCGAAGAGGTCGATCCATTACATTGACGTCTTCATTTGTCTGCTTTAGGTTATCCTGATGAAGTCGTCATCCTTCCTTCAGGATCTCCATCGTACTTACGGGAAGCTAAGGGGGGAAACTCGAGAAAGTCAGAGCTCAACATATGTTAGGTACCTAGGGGCTATCTTAGTGAACATGGCATAGAGGCATCTCTCGAGTTGAAATTCAAGAAACTAATCAAGAGCACGATGAGGATGGGCAACAAGAAGCTCCAAGCGGGTAGGCAACCGTCTGTTGCCTAAAACACAGGGTGAAAGGGGTTCAGAGCAACGGGAATAAGTATTGCGCCTGATAACAGAATAGATCACTAGGAAGGTGGCTCGTGATCTTTCATATGAAGCCAAGCCTGAGGAATAACTTTAGAAACAGGGGTGTACAGGAGAGTTAGGTTTCGATCCTGTGGAGCTGTGGGTTATGGGCCCACCATGTGGGTTAACACCAGGAAGGCGCTAATCAATTTGCACGGTCAAGATAGCAAGGCAGGTCAGAGTATCACCTGTCAGTTATGTCGGCAACAACATCCGTACCAAGGGCGAGGGTAGAAGAGAACCATTATTATGCTCGTTGAACAAGGCGGACCAATAGGCAAAGTTCTCTTCCATCGATGGCTACCGGAATGTCATCAACAATAGTAATAGGGTCTTGCTGACAGATTTGTACACCATGGTGTTTACATAAGCAGGACAATAGTACTGCTTAGATCATATAGATCACAAGAAAGGTTAAAGCAAAAAATGGAAAGGAAAATATGATTATCAGATTAAACAAAACAATGGAAATGAAAAATGTGTTTAAAGACATATTTCAGGGGCATATCCTTCCCAAGGACAAGCAGAGCCTGATATCTGTGACAAGATATAATGTAGAAAACCCTTTAGGTAAGGGGAGAGAAACTTCATGACATTACCCATACAGCGGTGTTTGGATAACTGAGCAAGAAACATTTAGCATTGGGCTTTAAATGTTCTTGTTGAAAATTGGAGTACCACAGACATGCTTTGAGATAGCATTGACATGGTCTTCAAGCAAAGGTCGGACTTGGATATACAAGGGATTCATCAGGAACAACTTATAGAATAAGTCTCACAATTTCCTCATGGAAAAATGGTTAACCTTGCTAAGATGGAAACTATAACAATAGGTCCTCCGGCCAGGTGTGCTAGGCATGACATCACCTTACTGGGTCATATAAAGACCAATGTTGTGACTCTTGGAAAATGTTCCAACCATCATATCTGACCGAGATTCAGATCTGATCGGTGTCAAAATACCTCAGATTCAGGATGCCGGAGAGGAAAAGGTGTAATACAAATTGACGAGATGACATTGTAAAATGCTCGAGAAATGAACTATGGAAGCGAGTTTTGAAACAAGAGTTCATCAGTAAACCAACGAGAGGATGAGGAGGTGGCTGATAGAATCAGCGGAAATTCATCGAGATTAACAAAAGATGGATTTCGACAATTATGTGAACAAGGAGATAACATTTGTCAGATCAAATGGTATAATGATGTATGCTCGAGGAAAAAATACACAATTAAACATTGGTTGAAAGGTGCACCCGAATATGGGCAAGGTTGCATGACCAACATTGGAATGGTGATTCAATAATCAATAGTCTAAGAATGAATGACCGACCATTAACTTCAAAGCAAGAGGGTTGCTAGAAGGGCAGTATCCAAACAGCACCACTCACTTGTTGGTACCCCGGTTGGAATCAACACGAGGACCCAAGAAAGAATGGTGATGGTGAGAAGTATCACCATACCAAGAATTCTTAAGAGGTGGTGAAATTCTCACGACATTCTTGACATAAAAGGTGGTAATATCCAAGGTAAAGAAGAACAATGCTGGGTAGCAAGGAACTCAAGGTATAACACAAAACACAAACAAGTTTGTGTTGGAGGGAAGGCAATAAAGTGGTCGATGATAACACAACTCTTCGAGGGCAAGGATGGTATTTCTCTTCATGAATCTGATTGATATCCTGCAAGAGCTCATAAGGTTGATGAAGATCATGACACATTTGTCGAGAGATTTCATGAAGATGTAATCAATCAGCGACGACATCAAGTCAAAGGAATGATGAAGTGAAAGGTTATTGGAACCATGGGTATGACACAAAGTCGAAATCAAGCTTGCTGTTCAAGGCGAAATGATATGATGAGGAAAATTGACATAAGCTTAGCTCATCGTCAAAAATTGTGCTCCGAGAAGAAGGACCAGGTAGCACAGTTATAATTAGCATGATAATGATGTAGCAGATCAGTCTAGGAATGACGTGATGGGGTATTAAACTTCTCAACAACAAAGTACTGGAAGTACTGAATCACGGTGTTGATTTGATTCACCAATCGGTGTTCTCGGTTGACGACAACCCAGAACCCGTGGAGTGACTATGACGGGGAAAGGTACTACTTCATCAAAAATTCATAAGATGTAGTGTTGATATCCTCGAGGTATCGGGGGGTAATACTCGACGAAAGATCAAAGTAAAGGTTTGACTAGTGTATTGATCCACAGAGGACAAGTGCTTAAACTTGCCCGAGAAATGGGATTTAAGAAGAACATATGGTCGAAACCACGATTGCAAAGGATCAATTCACCGATACCAAAGGATATATATCAAGGAAATAGTTACTACTACAAGAAGCTTCCATGATAAGTTCCACATCGGGTCCATGGGCATGAACACAAAGTTCAAGGTCGACTCCCACTTCTCCAATGCATGACCTTCCATCCACTTCTCGTATTAAATGACATTAGTTGTTAAAAGTTTTACCCGGTGGAATACCAGATAAGTATAACCCATGAAACCTTTTGGGTTCACACAGATTAGGTAAGGCGTTGGTTCAACCCATCAGGGCATCTTTGGAACATATACCACAAACTTCAGGAGTGAATAACTCAAGCTAGGGAGCAGAGCATTGTTGACAAAAACAGGATACAATTTACCAAAGGCATATGTATCAGGGAAAGAACTTCCAAAATGATTGAATAGGAAGGACATTGTCGGATAAAACCCAACACAGGATCTCGCGGTCCACAAGGGATCTGATGTGAGCATTGGTACTCAACTAGAAGGAGAAAGAATGCAGGGAGATCTTATTATAGAAACAACTGACTAATTCAAAGCTCACTGTAAAGGAATTATGATTTCCAGATTAAGGAATCAGAAGCAAACGCTCTGATTAAGGATGGATAAGTTGAGTAGGCTTAGGGGTACAATCGACGGCAATTTGATTGGTCGAGATCCAGCTCATGTTTAAAATGACGTCTGAGCCGGAAGGATGGATTTTAGGATCTGGTTGAGGATTGCAAGCATTGGCAACATTTTGAATCAACAGACTCAAAATGATAATGACAAGGGATGCCAATAAGATTACGAGACTTAAGGGATTAACCATAATGCAAGTAAGCAAGAATTTCAAGAGCAATAAGCTGCTTAGGATTTTCGAAAGTTCAAATAGTATTTTGAAGACTTTTGTGAATTAACAGATTCAATTGGGGATGAGCGGATACTTAATATGTGTGAGAAATTATTCGTAGAGGTATTCATGCAGCAAGATCTGTAAGGTGGTGACTGAAGAGATTATTAAAAGTCGAAGAATAATCCGATGCATCTTGTAATAACAAGAGCAGCTGGGAATGAAAGTAAGAAAGACAGGTGTAAGTATTTATCCATAAGGATTTATCGATGGAAGGGATTGCAAGGGCGAAGGGTACAAGGGTCTCGGGAAAACATCGGAGAGTATCTTCAGAATCTGCTGGCGCAGCAGGCGGTCATCTGTAATAAGGGGGCTCTCCGGCAGAAAGTATTTATGAGAACCTAGAATTAGAGTTAGTAAAATCATTTAACCCGAGTAGAAGAGAGATAAGAGTCCCATAGTATAGACGAGGAATAAAAGATCCTAATACTACCCAATGGCGATGTGGGCCCATAGGCCACATAGCCATGTTAGTAAAGATTTTGCAATGTCTAGACTCAACTTCGGCCAAGGAGTTGGAAAGAGGGATTCCTACAGGCAGTCGGCTCTGATACTAACTTGTGACGCCCCCGATTCAATCGTACACTAATCATACACGCAAACGTGTATGATCAAGATCAGGGACTCACGAGAAGATATCACAACACAACTCTAAAATAAAATAAGTCATACAAGCATCATAATACAAGCCAGGGGCCTCGACGGCTCGAATACAAGTGCTCGATCATAGACGAGTCAGCGGAAGCAACAATATCTGAGTACAAACATAAGTTAAACAAGTTGCCATAAGATGGCTAGCACAAACTGGGATACAGATCGAAAGAGGCACATGCCTCCTGCCTGGGATCCTCCTAAACTACTCCTGGTCGTCGTCAACGGCCTGCACGTAGTAGTAGACACCTCCGGTGTAGTAGGAATCATCGTCGACAGTGGTGTCTGGCTCCTGGGCTCCAGCATCTGGTTGCGACAACCAGGTAGAAAGGAAAGGGGAAAAGGGGGGAGAAAAGCAACCATGAGTACTCATCCAAAGTACTCGCAAGGAAGGATCTACACTACATATGCATGGGTATATGTGTAAAGAGGCAATATTGGTGGACTGAACTGCAGAATGCCAGAATAAGAGGGGGGTAGCTAGTCCTATCGAGGACTACGCTTCTGGCAGCCTCCGTCTTGCACCATGTAGAAGAGAGTAGATTGCAGTCCTCCAAGTAGCATCGCATAGTATGATCCTACCCGGCGATCCTCCCCTCGTCGCCCTGTGGGAAAGCGATCACCGGGTTGTCTCTGGAACTTGTCTGGGTGTGTTTTATTAAGTATCTGGTTCTACTTGTCATAAGGTCAAGGTACAACTCTGGGCCATCCTTTTACCAAGGGACACGGCTATTCAAATAGATAAACTTCCCTGCAGGGGTGCACCACATAACCCAACTCGCTCGATCCCCTTTGATCGGACACACTTTTCTGGCTCATGCCCGGCCTCGGAAGATCAACACGTCGCTGCCCTACCTAGGCACAACAGAGAGGTCAGCACGCCGATCTAAATCCTATGCATGCAGGGGTCTGGGCCCATCGCCCATTGCACACCTGCACGTTACGTACGCGGCCGGTGAGC
This sequence comes from Triticum aestivum, assembly GCF_018294505.1. NCBI lineage: Eukaryota > Viridiplantae > Streptophyta > Magnoliopsida > Poales > Poaceae > Triticum > Triticum aestivum. The sequence continues at coordinate 546,596,146 of NC_057801.1, forward strand.
AGACCTAGCAACCTCCATTACAAAGGAAGTTGTGTTACGCGGTCCAACCCGGTGTGCGCCGCTCAGTCGCTGATGTCAAGAAAGCTTCGGCTGATACCACGACGTCGAGTGCCCATAACTGTTCCCGCGTAGTTGGTTAGTGCGTATAGGCCAGTGGCTAGACTCAGATCAAATACCAAGATCTCGTTAAGCGTGTTATTATGAAGCAACTGCGGATGCCGACCAGGGCCAGGCCCACCTCTCGCCTAGGTGGTCTCAACCTGCCCTATTGTTCCGCCACAAAGTAACAATCGGGGGCCGTCGGGAACCTAGGCCCACCTCTACCAGGATGGAGCCACCTGTCCTTCCAGTCCCCACATCGGAATCATGTGCGGGTACTCAACGAGCTGACCCGACTTTAGTCACCATCTGTATAGTATGTATATATGTATAGTATATACCCGTGGTCACATCCCGAGTGATCACGGCCCGATAGTATAGCCATGCAGACTGATAAGAATGTAGGGCCAATGATGATAAACTAGCATCCTATACTAGGCATTTAGGATTGCGGGTAAGGTATCAATGACTGTAGCAACAATGATAGGCTATGCAACAGAATAGGAGTAACCAAACAGTAACATGCTACACTACTCTAATGCAAACAATAGAGAGAAGAATAGGCGATATCTGCTGATCAAAGGGGGGGCTTGCCTGGTTGCTCTAGCAAGAAGGAGGGGTCGTTAACACCATAGTCGAACTGGGCAGCAGCAGCGTCCGTCTCGTAGTCTACCTGAGAGAAGAGGGGAAAGAAATAGTAAATATAATGCAAACATAAGCATGACGATGCATGACATGACAATGAGCGGTGTTAGTTGTGCCCTAACGCGGTAGTAGGTGATACCGACGAAAGGGGGAAACATCCGAGAAAGTATCCCCGGTGTTTCGCATTTTCGGACAGGTGAACCATAGGTGAAATGTTGCAGGTTTGCTATGCTAGGGACATGTGGCGGATGAACGGGCTGCGTATTCGAATTCGTCTCGTCGTTCTAAGCAACTTTCATGTACAAAGTTTTTCATCCGGGCTACGGTTTATTTTATATTAATTTTAAAAGATTTAAATCATTTTTAGGATTAACGGAATTAATTAAATCAAAAGGCATTTATGACATCATCATGACATCATCGTGATGCAAGCGGTCAAAGTTGGCCATTGAACAGTCAACTAATCGGTGGGTCCCGCATGTCCTAGGTTGTTATCTAATTGACAGTAGTTAGATATATTAGCAAGTTAATTAGGTTTAATTAACTAGATTAATTAAGTTAATTGATTCTTTAATTAATTAATATTTTTATTATTGTTAGATTATTTTTTAATTCCTCTTTTTTTATATAAAAACGTTCTGGGGGGGTTGGGCCTCGGCTGTCATTGGGCCAGGCGCCTTAACAGGCACCGGGTGCTGGGTGCAGCCCGGACGCACGGGGCGGGGCGGACCCGTCTGCGGCCAGTGGGTGCGGTGGAGGTTCGCGGCCACGGTGAGGCCACGGAGGAGCGCAAGGCGCCGACCGGCGATAGGGGGCGTGGCCAAGGCCGCTAGTACGTGGCCAGAGAGCGGCTCGGGGTGGCCGGAGCGGCGGCGAGAGGCGGCTAGGCGCCACCGAACATGGGCGGAGGCAGCAGCACCGCAGCAGGCAGCGGCGCACCCAAGCAGCGCCATGGCGCGGGCACGGCCAGGCCACCGTGATGGGGAAAGGGGTTTGGCACGGCGAGGTGCGAACAAGGAGGAGGCAGGGACTGGTGCGCATGGCGTCGTCACAGAAGCGGGGCTGGTGCGCGACAAGGGAGATCCGGGGCACGGGCGACGCATGGGTGCGCGCGTGCACGACTGCGAGGCCACACGAGGAGCAGAGAGGAAGAGAGGCGAGGCTCACTGGGCCGTAGGGAATGGGCAGCGGGGCGCGGGGAGGAGACTGGGGACGACGATGACGTAGGGGAGGCAGTCCGGCGAAGGGGATCGAGGCAGTCGGCGTTGAGGCGGTTCCAGGGACGGCGAGCGGCGGTAGTGTTGGTGGAGATCTGACGAAGGTGCGACGGTGGCCGCCGGGGAGGGGGTCGACGTGGGCGTCGCGGCGGTGGGGAAGTCCGGCGACGGGATCGGGGTGCTGGCGATGTGGGGCGACGGGGTAGGAGCGGTTGCCCGATCCAGATCGGGTCGTGGGGGGGTGGAGGAGAGGAGCGAGGAGATCGTGCAGGTGGGGGCAGGAGTGGACTGAGAGGGGGGTAGTGGGGATCGTGGGTGCGGTTAGGGTTTCGACCGGGGAAGTCATAGGCCAGGGGGCGAGCTGGGCTAGCCAGCTGGGCCAAGGCCTAGTTAGGCCGGGTGGGATTTCGTATTAATTATTTGTTTATTTTCTTACTACTTATTTTATTTCTTTTCCGTTTTCTTTTAGTTCCCTTTTATTTTAGTTTTAGTAAAATACCAAAGTGGCACCTAAATAGATGCTACAAATTATGCCACTGCCACAACAGTTTAATTACTTATAACAATTTAGTTTTGAAAATGTTTTTTTATTTTAAAGAATTTAAATAATTGTATTTGCTATTGTTTTATTCATTTTAGAGTATTTAAACATTTTATAAAAGTGTGGTTTCTCCGCCACACTTACCTATGCATTATTTGACTCAGCCCGGACATTTTAGTTTTAAAGTTTGAAAACTTTTGTTGTTTGCCTTTATGTCAGGACCCCGACTCAATGCCACATCGATCTAGCATGCAACACCTCATATCACTTTGCGGCCTCACGCACGGTATTCCCACGGGTGTCGCCTTACCTTTGCCCGGGACCGTTTGCGCCTTTTGGCACACGTATATGACAGTGTCGCTAGCATCCATATGATAAGGAGCCCGGGCTGACATGGCTAGTCGTAAACCCAAAGTGGCACTAACTTACAGGGACAGGTATCCATGACCCAGCATCGAACGTGTCGGTCATCAGCGAGTGAATCCAGGCTGTAGCACTGGGCTAGCAGGACTCCGGTGAACCGGGCTGTAGCGGGCTAACAGGACTCCGGTATTCATCGCGTGACATTTCCCCGAAGGGACAAACACAGGAACGAAGAAGGACACATGCCGGCGAGCCTAAGTGTTCCGGAGCAGTAGCAAGCTACCATGGCTCAGTGGAAACACTAGGAGACATTTCCCGGTAAGAGAGGCTACTAAGGATAAACAACTAGATAGCCAGATCCCACACATACCAAGCATTTCAATAACATACACACAATATGCTCGATATGTGCAAATACAACATGGCATCACAACATGACTCTACGACTCAAGTATTTATTCAATAGGCTCCGAGGAGCGAGATATTACAAACAGGGGTCTCATGACCCAACATTCAGAGCATACAACTCAAAGCACATGCGGAAGCTTAACATGTCTGAGTATAGACAACTATAAAATGAAAAAGGCTGAGAAGCCTGACTATCTACCAGATCCTGCCGAGGGCACAAGATCGTAGCTGAGGTAACAAGCTAAACGTCGAAGTCCACGCGGTACTACTAGCGAGACCGAAGTCTCTCTTCAAAAACATAAAATAGGCAAACGTGAGTACAAATGTACCCAGCAAGACTTACATCAGAACTAACTACATATGCAACATTATCAACAAAGGGATGGTGGGGGTTTAACTGCAGCAAGCCAGCTTTGACTCGGTGGCTATCCTGAACTACGACTGCAAGTAACTCTTTTGAGGTGGCGCACACGAGTCCACATATTCACCATATCAATACACCACTATGGATCCGCTCCCGTCTCCCTACGAGAACGCCATCCATAGCACTCACGCTTATCTTGCGTATTTTAGAGTATCCACTTTCACTTGTCTATGAACTGATATAAGCAACCCAAAAGTCCTTTACCGCGGACACGGCTATTCGAATAGATGATGTTAACCCTGCAGGGGTGTACTTCTTCACACACGCTCTCACCACTTACCGCCGTTTACACGACATGTACTCGGCAACCTTCAAGTGGAAGCCCAACGTGGGTGTCGGCCACGGCCTGCCTAAACACTCAAGTCTCTAGTCCAGGTTTATCGCCTATTCGGGTTCCATCCATGAGGAGATCCGGCCGGAGTTTCGCTCACAGCCCCAAACGATGTGAACAGGGTTCCCGAGACACCAAACGGGCGCCCGGTACACCGTGCCACGTGCCTACCACATCACAGCCCACCCCTCCGGTCAGCGCTGCCCACGGCCTCCAGCATACTACAAACACCAGAAACTACTTGCAACTCCTGGACAGAGAACAAGGGTGATTAAGAAGCCGAGAGGGTCCATTGGTTTCGAGCCCAATGCATGGTAGTAGCTGAATCATGGATCACAAACACAGAACTCAGTTCCTGAGGACGGCTTCAATGAGACAACCCACCATGTACTCCTACATGGCCTCTCACCGCTACCTTTACCAAATCGTGTTCACACGCTTAGCTCACACACTGTAGGACATGTTCACACACCTCTAATTCATCCTGGATGAATCAGACCTGACACAACTCTAAGCAATAGCAGGCATGACAAACAAACATGAATGAGTAGGCACAACAGGGCTCAAACAACTCCTACTCATGCTAGTGGGTTTCATCTATTTACTGTGGAATGACAGGTCATGCAAAGGATAAAGGGGTTCAGCTACCGCAGCAGGTAACAGTTGAATCGTTGTTGTCCTAATGCAGTAAAGAGAGCAGGGCGAGAGAGTAGGACTGTATCGGAATGAACAAGGGGGTTTTTCTTGCCTGGTACTTCTGAAGATAGCATTGAGTCTTCATCAGTGTCAACGATCACATCATCGGTATCACGTCTATCGAGAGGGGACAAATACCGGCAAACAAGAAAGAACACAATCAATGCAATGCACAATATGATGCATGCTATGACATGGCAATATGAATGTGTTTTGGGCTAATGCACCTAGCTATGATTTAAATGAAGTTGGTTTGAATACATGATTCAAATTCAAACTCCATATGTGATTATTTAAATGACATTCACTTCATTTGTCCTAAACAGTAGTGATAAGTTGTTCTAACATGCATGGAAATGGTACAGATGGATTCCTTGAATTTTTCTGATAATTTTTCATATATAAATTATTTAATTTGGAGTTACGGTTGATTTTCCATGAATTTTAGAAGTTTTAGGCATTTTCTGGAATTTCCTGAATAATAATAAATCCAGAAAATACTTATTGCGTCAGCATTGCGTCACTATGACGTCAGCAGGTCAACAGACGCTGCTGCTGGTCAAACCTGACCAGTGGGGTCCACTGGTCAGTGACTGGGGCTGATTAGTGCCGCTAACGTGTGGGCCCAGTCAACGGCCACGTCAGCACGGTCAAAACTGACGCGTGGGGCCACTGCAATTAGACTAAACTAAACAGAAAATAAACTAGGATTAATTAAAGCGTGGGGCCTAGATGTCAGTGACACGGTGCGGTGTTTAGTGGCTAATTATGCCAGCCACGTCAGCAAGTGACGCTGGTGACCCCCGGCGACGGCGAGACCTCGCCGGAGTTGCTCGGGACGGCGCTACAGCCCGCGGCTGGTCGCGTTGAGGGCACCAAGAGGGAGCCCGTGCTCCCGCGCATCTAGGGGCGCACGTAGCTGGGCACGGGGAGGCCGGGGTCAACGGCGGCGACCACTTAGGCGGCGGCCGGAGCTCGGGGGTTCGCGGGACCAGCGCTGCGGTGCACGGGAGGACGAGTGGTTAGGTGCTTTGGGTTCCTGGGAGCACGCTGAGGACGACAGCGTGCTTGGATGCGACACATGTGGGTTCTGGCCGCGACAGAGACATGGACGGCGGCAAGCAAGCTCCGGCTCCGGTGGGATCGAGGGTACAGGGCGCAATCGAGGCGGGGAAGAGAGAGGGGAGACGTAGGAGCTCACAGCGGTGCCGTAGGGATGGTTAGCCGGCTCGGGGAGATGGCGGAGAGGATGAATCGGACAGCGGCATCCGGCGGCCGTGCGTGAAGAAGACGGCTCGATGACGGCGATGCAGGGCGTCCGAGGTCGCTTGACTCGGCGGAGAGGATGAGGGCGAGGTAGCCGAGCTACTAGGCACGCCGATAGATCGAGGGGGAGGCTCTGGTTGCGGCAACGGCGGGCGGCGGTGATGAGCTCCGCTCGGGCTGCGCGAGAGAGAGAGCCAGGGGAAGGAAGGGAGAGCAGCGAGTGAGGGAGAGGGAACAGGGTCTTCGGGCGTCTCCGTGGTGCTGGTAGAAGGCCCGGGGCTCCCAGGAGGAAGCAGGAGGTGGCCGAGGGCTCTCGGGCGCGCGCCACGCCTCGCCTCTGTCCTTCTGGCGAGGGAGGAAGACAACAGGGGGGAAGCGGCGGTGGGCTGGGCCGTGCTGGGCCGGTTGGTGGCGCTAGGTAAGTGGCTGGGCTGCTGGTGGGCTACCAGGTAAGTCTTCTGCTCTTTTTTAATTTTTCTTCTATTTTGTTTTCTATTTAATTGCCACTGAATTCAAATTCAAACAAATTTGAAAACAGTGCCAAAACTCCCCTGGATAATTTTATGTCACTTAAGGTCTACTCCTCATAAACATAAAATATCTCAGGGCATTTGAAAATATATTCATTATATATTATGAATATAACTCCAAATTGAAATAAAATATTGATTTTAAATCAGAGCCCAAATAATTCCTTAGAAATGTCCCAAAATTTTGGTTTGATTTATAACTCTTGCCAAAATTGTCAGAGCTATTTCTAGGGCGTTTTGGATTTACTGATTGCAATTTTAGGGTTTCTTGCCCCTTTATTAAAATGATTTCCGAGGCTTTCAATTTCCTCATTTCAACTTTCGGAATATAGACATGATGCACACATGAAGCTAGCCTAGAGCATTACTAGAAGCTAGGGATGTGACAACTCGCCCCCACTAAACAAGAATCTCGTCCCGAGATTCAAGCGTAGGGTAAGATGAAGGGGAAACGCAAACTAGTACAATCTTCACGATCCAGGTTGCACTTCAAATGAACGTTTATTCAATCACCATCTTTGTCTCGACGTCTTCCTCTGAGAACTCCAGCTAACATGACGAGAAGAGGGAAGGAAAACTCTAGAAGAATCTATCTTCTCGAAGACCGAACAACTGAGGATCAACTCATGGGATGAGACATTGTCACATCTCTCGAGCTGAGACACGAAGCATACATCTGAGGAAATGGAGTGAGACAGATGACGAGGGCTCACTAGGTAGACAACAATTCCACACCTAAGAAGGTGGTAAACGATTGTCAACGTAGCGAGGAGTTGAGTTGCCATGATACCACGACGAAACATCCTGGAGGAGGGTGATTCGTAGATTATCCCCTTAAGTGGCAAAAAGAATTACCTTTGATTCAGAGATCATTGAGACTCTTTAAACCAGCCTAAGGCAATTCTCGAGCGATCCTTTGGAGGGGGTCGGTAGAATGGCATACTCGGACTTGGATGATGTGGATTACCTTGTTGAAGACAACGTAATGGATGATTTTGCTTACCACCGGAAATGGAAGAGACCCATGGTAGAATGGCACAATGGTGGTGCAAGCTGGGAACAGAATGCAAATGCTGGGAATGATTCTGGTAACTGGGGAAGAACCCAACAATAGAGAGTGAATTCACTATTTGAAAGGTCATAGCATTGCCGAGGAAACTGAGAGGAATCCCAGTTAGAGCCGATGATAACACGTAGCGCTTGTGCGTGCTCTCAAGAACTTGAGCATTTCCACAATCATCAAGGTTTTATCAACATCCGTGTCAAGGGTGCTGACAACACAACATACTACCATGACGAATAGCGATGGACGATGCAGATGCAAAGGAGGATAACACTTTCTCAGATTTCACCTTAGCGAGGCCAAGGGAACGAAATCTGGATGATCGACCGAGAGACATTTAGCACTCCGCTTCTAATGTTCTCCTTGATGTGCTAGTGTAACCCATTCATAGATATGGTTTGATATCTAGAACATCAAGTAAAAAGGTCGGACTTCGGAACACAGAAATCCATAGGGGCAACTAGGGAGTAAATCCTACGAAATCCCTATGGGGAGGTGGCCAACTTCCTCAAATCAAGATACTACAACAGGAGGTCTTCCGGCTGGGTGTGTTGGCCACGACATCCACTTTACCGGTTATCGCGAGACCAATATTATAGTTCTTGGGAAATGTTCCAACCATCACATCTGCCTGAGATTCAGATCTGGTTGGTGTCAGAATATTCCAGACTCATCAAGTCTAGAAAGAAAAATGAAAGTTTACAACACAAATCGACGAGACGGCGTTGTGAGATTCTCGGGGAATGAACTACGATAGTAAGCTCCAAAACATGAGTTGGTTCTGCTACAAACATGTGAACACGTTGTCCCAGACAAGCATGGCCACGTAGTAGTCTTATAATTAAACACTACCGAGTTCAGGTGGAGAACCATCATCAAGGATATCGAAGTCTTTACGCAAGTCCATGGATTAGATCCCAAGCATAGACTTCTTTTCCTTGATCAAGTCAATCAGTGGCTTAGTGTGCTAGGGACACATATAGAATGAAGGTTGCAAGCCTCCAGACTACAGAATACTTTGCACGTGTGCATGACTGATTTGGGATGATTCCAAAGGAAACAAAACAATCTACCTCGAATCCACGGCGGCAACTTGCATCAAATGCACATGAACTAGAGGAAGTCACTTCTTACATCCGAACATATGCTTCATGAGCTAGCATGAACAAATGCTTTCAAAAGTTTTCCAACACTATCTTAATGTTCAGCAAAATTATGGAGAAGACAAGGATGTTGTCAATGGGCTCAACAACAATTCATCTGGGTTTCCTTTCAAAAGGAATTCCATAGTTAAGTGAACAAGTGATAGCATTGGTCAGACCCAAAAGATATAATGGTGTATGCTCGAGGGATCAACCACGAGTAAGACAACATTATGAGCATCGTTGGTACTGATTTGATTTGACGATAGCCCACACTCAAATCAAAGGATTGCTAAGACAATAGGTCCAGCAACTGATCACAGGGACCAATCGATGAAGATATCATCTTTCTTCAACACACTCTACACAAGAATATCCCTTTGGAACGAACTAAGTTAGGGAAGCTTTTATCTTCCAATTCTCCAAGTTGTTGTCTAGCTTAACCAACTAGCTCAGGGATATCCAACACAGATTCTTGGAGGAAGGGTGGTTCACAAGAAACCAACTTGATCACGAGTTCAACATAACAGTCAGGAAACAACCCGGTAACACTTCCAAGAAGATATTTGGAAAGTCACGAACCACCGATATGTTAGTAAGCTCGAGAACAATCTTGCTTTTTGAGGCAAGACGATATGATCAATAGAGCGAAGATTTGAAATAATCCTAACTCATCGATCGAGGAGTGCACCGAGAACAAGGACTAGGTAGCACAATCAGTCTTAGGGTGACGATTCAATAATCAACATGCTAAGAATGAGGTTATCGTCCATTTAACTACCAAGCAACAGAGTTGCTAGCAGTATTGATTTCACACGCCATGATTCATTTGTCGGCATTCCGGTTACAATAACACAGGAACCGAGGAATGAACAATGATGACAAGAAGTATCACTATACCAAGAGTTCATAGGATGGTGTGCAATTCCTATAACAATCCCGATATAAAAGATGGTAATACTCCAAGGTAGAACAGAGAAAAAGCTGGATTGGCATTTTGATCTGCGGAGTACAATTGTTTTGACCCAATCCTAGATATGGAAGAGGTACTGGAGTTTGTTTCTCCTAGTCATTCCGCGATAGAATGGCTTGACGGACCACAAGAGTAATAGGCATCGATAAACGAACGCACGCATACTCTTGACTATCAATTGATAGACGAAGGTCAGTAGACAACTAAAGAGGGACAACTCAAAGGAACATATAACTTTTTGAGTTGTGGATGCGTAGATTAGTATGTCGAACCAGGTTCAACATAATTCTTCCGGATAACCCATGCAGAAAGATTGAGCTGGCAGAGTCACAATATAGCATGGAGAACTCATCAAGAGCACTCTGGTTGTGATCGTTCAGTTCAACAAGGAACTTCTGCCATGAGTAGTTCATGGTATTTGGAAGAAGAAGATACCACGGACTTCAAGGACTATCGCAAAGGTTACTAATAACCTAAGGGAGCTAGCAATTACTATCAACATGAAGTAAGTAGGGTGAATCTCGGGTTCAAAACCCAAGGAGTAGAATACCTACTACTAAGTGGCATCACGGGATGCTTTCGAGAATAAAAGCCAGAATCATCACACTGGGACACAAAACATGGCTAGACTACTAGATGATCCCCTGAGACACCTAGGGTCATAATAATAACTCCAACATAAAGGTCGAGGCACTAGAGTACCTCAACTCAACAATTTGTGTGATTAACCTGGCCTAAAAGACATTGAAACCAGAGGAAAAGGATTTTGCAAATGCATCAGACTCTTTGGAAACCTGGGATGACTCGGACAGCATAACGGCTGTAAATGCTCAGAAAAGATTTGAGACATTCACAAAAATGGTGGCATAACCACTCAGAAGCACAATATCAAGGTCTCGAGATCAATAATTAACATACAGAGGTAGAAACTGAACTGAGGCTTAATCCAACAATCTTATAAGTCTACGGATTAGTAACACGTGATCCTGATGGAAAGAAGAGATAGCCTAGTTCTTAATCCCCGTAGAAGAGAAGATGATGACTCAGATCAGAAGGCCATGAGGTATAAGGAGTAAAAAGAGCCTTACGTTCCATCCCACAATCAATTCCCTTATACAACTAAAGAATTTCTAGACTCAACTTCGACCAGTTTGGCTTGGTAATCCTACAGGCAGTCAAGCTCTGATACCAAAGCTGTCAGGACCCCGACTCAATGCCACATCGATCTAGCATGTAACACCTCATATCACTTTGCGGCCTCACGCACGGTATTCCCACGGGCGTCGCCTTACCTTTGCCCGGGACCGTTTGCGCCTTTTGGCACACGTATATGACAGTGTCGCTAGCATCCATATGATAAGGAGCCCAGGCTGACATGGCTAGTCGTAAACCCAAAGTGGCACTAACTTACAGGGACAGGCATCCATGACCCAGCATCGAACGTGTCGGTCATCAGCGAGTGAATCCAGGCTGTAGCACTGGGCTAGCAGGACTTCGGTGAACCGGGCTATAGCGGGCTAACAGGACTCCGGTATTCATCGCGTGACATTTCCCCGAAGGGACAGACACAGGAACGAAGAAGGACACATGCCGGCCAGCCTAAGTGTTCCGGAGCAGTAGCAAGCTACCATGGCTCAGTGGAAACACTAGGAGACATTTCCCGGTAAGAGAGGCTACTAAGGATAAACAACTAGATAGCCAGATCCCACACATACCAAGCATTTCAATAACATACACACAATATGCTCGATATGTGCAAATACAACATGGCATCACAACATGACTCTACGACTCAAGTATTTATTCAATAGGCTCCGAGGAGCGAGATATTACAAACAGGGGTCTCATGACCCAACATTCAGAGCATACAAGTCAAAGCACATGCGGAAGCTTAACATGTCTGAGTATAGACAACTATAAAATGAAAAAGGCTGAGAAGCCTGACTATCTACCAGATCCTGCCGAGGGCACAAGATCGTAGCTGAGGTAACAAGCTAAACGTCGAAGTCCACGCGGTACTACTAGCGAGACCGAAGTCTCTCTGCAAAAACATAAAATAGGCAAACGTGAGTACAAATGTACCCAGCAAGACTTACATCAGAACTAACTACATATGCATCATTATCAACAAAGGGATGGTGGGGGTTTAACTGCAGCAAGCCAGCTTTGACTCGGTGGCTATCCTGAACTACGACTGCAAGTAACTCTTTTGAGGTGGCGCACATGAGTCCACATATTCACCATATCAATACACCACTATGGATCCGCTCCCGTCTCCCTACGAGAACGTCATCCATAGCACTCACGCTTATCTTGCGTATTTTAGAGTATCCACTTTCACTTGTCTATGAACTGATATAAGCAACCCAGAAGTCCTTTACCGCGGACACGGCTATTCGAATAGATGATGTTAACCCTGCAGGGGTGTACTTCTTCACACACGCTCTCACCACTTACCGCCGTTTACACGACATGTACTCGGCAACCTTCAAGCGGAAGCCCAACGTGGGTGTCGGCCACGGCCTGCCTAAACACTCAAGTCTCTAGTCCAGGTTTATCGCCTATTCGGGTTCCATCCATGAGGAGATCCGGCCGGAGTTTCGCTCACAGCCCCAAACGATGTGAACAGGGTTCCCGAGACACCAAATGGGCGCCAGGTACACCGTGCCACGTACCTACCGCATCACAGCCCACCCCTCCGGTCAGCGCTGCCCACGGCCTCCAGCATACTACAAACACCAGAAACTACTTGCAACTCCTGGACAGAGAACAAGGGTGATTAAGAAGCCGAGAGGGTCCATTGGTTTCGGGCCCAATGCGTGGTAGTAGCTGAATCATGGATCACAAACACAGAACTCAGTTCCTGAGGACGGCTTCAATGAGACAACCCACCATGTACTCCTACATGGCCTCTCACCGCTACCTTTACCAAATCGTGTTCACACGCTTAGCTCACACACTGTAGGACATGTTCACACACCTCTAATTCATCCCGGATGAATCAGACCTGACACAACTCTAAGCAATAGCAGGCATGACAAACAAACATGAATGAGTAGGCACAACAGGGCTCAAACAACTCCTACTCATGCTAGTGGGTTTCATCTATTTACTGTGGAATGACAGGTCATGCAAAGGATAAAGGGGTTCAGCTACCGCAGCAGGTAACAGTTGAATCGTTGTTGTCCTAATGCAGTAAAGAGAGCAGGGCGAGAGAGTAGGACTGTATCGGAATGAACAAGCGGGTTTTGCTTGCCTGGCACTTCTGAAGATAGCATTGAGTCTTCATCAGTGTCAACGATCACATCATCGGTATCACGTCTATCGAGAGGGGACAAATACCGGCAAACAAGAAAGAACACAATGAATGCAATGCACAATATGATGCATGCTATGACATGGCAATATGAATGTGTTTTGGGCTAATGCACCTAGCTATGATTTAAATGAAGTTGGTTTGAATACATGATTCAAATTCAAACTCCATATGTGATTATTTAAATGCCATTCACTTCATTTGTCCTAAACAGTAGTGATAAGTTGTTCTAACATGCATGGAAATGGTACAGATGGATTCCTTGAATTTTTCTGATAATTTTTCATATATAAATTATTTAATTTGGAGTTACGGTTGATTTTCTATGAATTTTAGAAGTTTTAGGCATTTTCTGGAATTTCCTGAATAATAATAAATCCAGAGAATACTTATTGCGTCAGCATTGCGTCACTATGACGTCAGCAGGTCAACAGACGCTGCTGCTGGTCAAACCTGACCAGTGGGGTCCACTGGTCAGTGACTGGGGCTGATTAGTGCCGCTGACGTGTGGGCCCAGTCAACGGCCACGTCAGCACGGTCAAAACTGACGCGTGGGGCCACTGCAATTAGACTAAACTAAACAGAAAATAAACTAGGATTAATTAAAGCGTGGGGCCTAGATGTCAGTGACACGGTGCGGTGTTTAGTGGCTAATTAAGCCAGCCACGTCAGCAAGTGACGCCGGTGACCCCCGGCGACGGCGAGACCTCGCCGGAGTTGCTCGGGACGGCGCTACAGCCCGCGGCTGGTCGCGCTGAGGGCACCAAGAGGGAGCCCGTGCTCCCGCGCATCTAGGGGCGCACGCAGCTGGGCACGGGGAGGCCGGGGTCGACGGCGGTGGCCACTTAGGCGGCGGCCGGAGCTCGGGGGTTCGCGGGACCAGCGCTGCGGTGCACGGGAGGACGAGTGGTTAGGTGCTTTGGGTTCCTGGGAGCACGCTGAGGACGACAGCGTGCTCGGACGCGACACATGTGGGTTTTGGCCGCGACAGAGACATGGACGGCGGCAAGCAAGCTCCGGCTCCGGTGGGATCGAGGGTACAGGGCGCAATCGAGGCGGGGAAGAGAGAGGGGAGACGTAGGAGCTCACAGCGGTGCCGTAGGGATGGTTAGCCGGCTCGGGGAGATGGCGGAGAGGATGAATCGGACAGCGGCATCCGGCGGCCGTGCGTGAAGAAGACGGCTCGATGACGGCGATGCAGGGCGTCCGAGGTCGCTTGACTCGGCGGAGAGGATGAGGGCGAGGTAGCCGAGCTACTGGGCACGCCGAGAGGTCGAGGGGGAGGCTCTGGGTGCGGCAACGGCGGGCGGCGGTGATGAGCTCCGCTCGGGCTGCGCGAGAGAGAGAGCCAGGGGAAGGGAGGGAGAGCAGCGAGTGAGGAAGAGGGAACAGGGTCTTCGGGCGTCTCCGTGGCGCTGGTAGAAGGCCCGGGGCTCCCAGGAGGAAGCAGGAGGTGGCCGAGGGCTCTCGGGCGCGCGCCACGCCTCGCCTCTATCCTTCTGGCGAGGGAGGAAGACGACAGGGGGGAAGCGGCGGTGGGCTGGGCCGTGCTGGGCCGGTTGGTGGCGCCAGGTAAGTGGCTGGGCTGCTCGTGGGCTACCAGGTAAGTCTTCTGCTCTTTTTTAATTTTTCTTCTGTTTTGTTTTCTATTTAATTGCCACTGAATTCAAATTCAAACAAATTTGAAAATAGTGCCAAAACTCCCCTGGATAATTTTATGTCACTTAAGGTCTACTCCTCATAAACATAAAATATCTCAGGGCATTTGAAAATATATTCATTATATATTATGAATATAACTCCAAATTCAAATAAAATATTGATTTAAAATCAGAGCCCAAATAATTCCTTAGAAATGTCCCAAAATTTTTGTTTGATTTATAACTCTTGCCAAAATTGTCAGAGCTATTTCTAGGGCATTTTGGATTTACTGATTGCAATTTTAGGGTTTCTTGCCCCTTTATTAAAATGATTTCCGAGGCTTTCAATTTCCTCATTTCAACTTTCGGAATATAGACATGATGCACACATGAAGCTAGCCTAGAGCATTACCAGAAGCTAGGGATGTGACACTTTAATTCAACTTTTGAATTTGAATCGGTTTTGAACTAACCCGAGATTAACTATAGTGACAGAGGTGACGTGGCATCATTACCAGGGATTACTGTAGTCTAATTATCCGGGCGTCACACAATATATCTCGGAATGGCTATGGAAATGCCATAATAGGTAGGTATGGTGGCTGTTCTGAGCAAGGTAAATAATGGGTGCATGATACCGGCGAAAGTTGCGCGGCACAAGAGAGGCTAGCAAAGTGGAAGGGTGAGTGTGCGTATATCCATGGACTCACATTAGTCATAAAGAACTCATATACTTATTGCAAAAGTCTACTTGCTCTCGAAGCAAAGTACTACTACGCATGCTCCTAGCGGTAGGGTTGGTAGGAGTTAACCATCGCGCGATCCCGACCTCCACTCATAAGGAAGACAATTAAAAGAGCACCCCATGCAAAAAATGTGTCACACAACTTTTACCATACGTGCATGCTACGGGACTTGCCAACTTCAACACAAGTATTTCTCAATTTCATAATTACCCAACTAGCATGACTCTAACATTACCACCTTTATATCTCAAAACAATTATCAAGCATCAAATTGATCCTAGTGTTTAATGCACTTTCTATGATAGTTTTTATTATACCCAACTTGGATGCTCATCATTTTAGGACCAAATTTATAACCATAGAAAATACCATGCTGTTCTAAAATACTCTCCAAATAATATAAGTGAAGCATGAGAGATCAACAATTTCTTCAAAATTAAGCCACCGTCGTGCTCTAAAAGATATAAGTGAAGTACTAGAGCAAAAACTATCTAGCTCAAAAGATATAAGTGAAGCACATAGAGTGTTCTAATAAATTCTAATCAAGTGGGATTCTCCCAAAAGGTGTGCACAGCAAAGATAATTCTGGTAATCTAAAAAGCAAAGACTAATATCATACAAGAAGCTCCAAGCAAAACACATATTATGTGGCAAATAAAAATATAGCTCCAAGTAAAGTTACCGATAGACGAAGACGAAAGAGGGGATGCCTTCTGGGGCATCCCCAAGATTAGGCTTTTGGTTATCCTTGAATACATAGGGGTGCCATGGGCATCCCCAAGCTTAGTCTCTTGCCACTCCTTATTCCATAATCCATCAAATATTTACCCAAAACTTGAAAACTTCACAACAGAAAACTCAACAGGAAATCTCATAAGCTCCATTAGTGCAAGAAAGAAAAACCACCAGATAAGGTACTGTAATGAACTCATTTTTTATTTATATTGGTGTTAAACCTATTCTATTCCAACTTCTCTATGGTTCATAACACTTAATACAAGCCATAGATGCATCAAAATAAGCAAACAACACACGAAAAACAGAATCTGTCAAAAACAGAACAGTGTGTAGCAATCTGTAACTCTCGAATACTTCTGGAACTCTAACAATTCTACCAAAATAGGAAGTCCTGGAAAATTTGTCTATTGATCTACAGAAAAAAGAATCAACGCAAAAGCACGTTTCTGTGAATTACTAAAAGTATTTACATGTGCGCAAATTTTCTGTTTTTCAGAAGAATCAAATTAACTATCACCATAGGTTATCCTATATGTTCTACTTGGCACAAACACTAATTAAAACATGAAAACACATCTAAACAGAAGGTAGATGAAATATTTATTACTAAACAGAAGCAAAAGAATGAAAAACTAAAATAAAATTGGGTTGCCTCCCAACTAGCGCTTTGTTTAACGCCCCAAGCTAGGCATAAAAGCGAGGATAGATCTAAGTAGTGCCATCTTTGGCATTTATCTTTTTAATGGAGTTATACTCAGGTCCGGGAAGCTCCTTGCATTTCCCTTCATTCTCGGAGATCTTTTGATCTAAGGCATCCAACCGCTTATTGCAAAGTGTAATCAAATTATTCATGTGGTTGATATTCCCACCAATATTTTTAAGAGGTTCAACAAATTTTTGCAATTCACATAATTTATCTAGAATTTGGGTTCCTTCATGAGAAAAGGGTGATCCTTTTTGTAGGGGAAGTACTCCTACTATCCCCTCTATAATTTCATAAGCGAAAATAGGATCAATTTCAATAAAACCCCCTTTTGCGGCAAAATCAAGGAGTTGTCTATGGGGCAAGGTTAACCCAACGTAAAAATTGCGAAGTAATATCTTGACATCTACTTCTATAGTGCAACTACGATAAGATTCTAGCATCCTAAACCAAGCATCTTTTGAATTTTCTCCTTGTCTTTGCTTGAAGTGAAGAACTTCAAAGTCAGGAGACGAAGGGATAAAAACCGAGCTAGCCATAACGACAAGCACACAAAAGGCAAGCAAACGAAAGAGGAGACTGGGAAAGGGAGGGCAAATAAAATTGCAAGGGTGAAGTGGGGGAGAGGAAAACGAGAGTCAAATGGCAAATAATTTAATGCTAGTGAGATGAGTTTGTGATGGGTACTTGGTATTTCTTGACTTGAGCGAAGACCTCCCTGGCAACGGCGCCAGAAATCCTTCTTGCTGCGTCTTGAGCTTGCGTAGGTTTTCCTTGAAGAGGAAAGGGTGATGCAGCAATAGTAGCGAAAGTATTTCCCTCAGTTTTTGAGAACCAAGGTATCAATCCAGTAGGAGGCTCCTCAAAAGTCCCACGCACCTACACAAACAAACAAGAACTCGCAATCAACGCAATAAAGGGGTTGTCAATCCCTTCACGGCCACTTGCGAAAGTGAGATCTCATAGAGATAATATGATAAGATAAATATATTTTTGGTATTTTTATGATATAGATTGGAAAAGTAAAGATGCAAATAAAAGTATATTGAAATCTTATATGATAAAAGATAGACCCGGGGGCCATAGGTTTCACTAGTGGCTTCTCTCAAGATAGCATAAGTATTACGGTGGGTGAACGAATTACTGTCGAGCAATTGATAGAAAAGCGAATAATTATGAGATTATCTAGGCATGATCATGTATATAGGCATCACGTCCGTGACAAGTAGACCGACTCCCGCCTGCATCTACTACTATTACTCCACACATCAACCGCTATCCAGCATGCATCTAGAGTTTTAAGTTCATAAAGAACAGAGTAACGCATTAAGAAAGATGACATGATGTAGAGGGATAAACTCATGCAATATGATATAAGCCCCATCTGTTTATCCTTGATGGCAACAATACAATACGTGCCTTGCTGCCCCTGCTGTCACTAGGAAAGGACACCGCAAGATTGAACCCAAAGCTAAGCACTTCTCCCATTGCAAGAAAGATCAATCTAGTAGGCCAAACCAAACTTTTAATTCGAAGAGACTTGCAAAGACAACTTAATCACACATAAAAGAATTTAGAGGAGATTCAAATATTTCTCATAGATAAACTTGATCATAAACCCACAATTCATCGGATCTCAACAAACACACCGCAAAAAGAGTTACATCGAATAGATCTCCAAGAAGATCGAGGAGAACTTTGTATTGAGATTCAAAGAGAGAGAGAAGAAGCCATCTAGCTAATATCTATGAACCCGAAGGTCTGCAGTAAACTACTCACAACTCATCGGAAGGGCTATGGTGTTGATGTAGAGGCCCTCCATGGTCGATTCCCCCTCAGGGAGAGCGCCGGCGAAGGCTCCAAGATGGGATCTCGCGGATACAGATGGTTACGGCGGTGGAAATAGTTTTTCATGGTCGCTTATGATGTTTTGACGGTATTTGGGTATATATATAGGAGGAAGAAGTAGGTCGGTGGATGCACGAGGGGCCCACAAGGGTGGGGGCGCGCCCACCTATAGGGGGTGCGCCGGGCACCCTCGTGACCGCCTCACTTGTTTCTTGACTTCCACTCCAAGTCCTCTGAATCACGTTTGTTCCAAAAAGATCGCTCCCGAAGGTTTCATTCCGTTTGGACTCCGTTTGATATTCCTTTTCTTCGAAACACTGAAATAGGCAAAAAAATAGCAATTCGGGTTGGGCCTCCGGTTAGTAGGTTAGTCCCAAAAATGATATAAAAGTGTAAAGAAAAGCCCAAAAACATCCAAAACGAGTAATATAATAGCACGGGACAATCAAAAATTATAGATACATTGGAGACTTATCAAGAGAAATCCTTCTTGCTACGTCTTGAGCTTGCGTTGGTTTTCCTTGAAGAGGAAAGGGTGATGCAGCAATAGTAGCGTAAGTATTTCCCTCAGTTTTTGAGAACCAAGGTATCAATCCAGTAGGAGGCTTCTCAAAAGTCCCATGCACCTACACAAACGAGCAAGAACTTGCAACCAACACAATAAAGGGGTTGTCAATCCCTTCACGGCCACTTGCGAAAGTGAGATCTGATAGAGATAATATGATAAGATATATATTTTTTTGGTATTTTATGATATAGATTGGAAAAGTAAAGATGCAAATAGAAGTAGATTGAAATCTTATAAGCTAAAAGATAGACCCGGGGGCCATAGATTCACTAGTGGCTTCTCTCAAGATAGCATAAGTATTATGGTGGGTGAACGAATTACTGTCGAGCAATTGATAGAAAAGCGAATAATTATGAGATTATCTAGGCATGATCATGTATATAGGCATCTCGTCCGTGACAAGTAGACCGACTCCTGCCTGCATCTACTACTATTACTCCACATATCGACTGCTATCCAGTAATGCATCTAGAGTATTAAGTTCATAAAGAACAGAGTAACGCATTAAGAAAGATGACATGATGTAGAGGGATAAACTCATGCAATATGATATAAACCCCATCTTTTTATCCTCGATGGCAACAATACAATATGTGCCTTGCTGCCCCTGCTGTCACTAGGAAAGGACACCACAAGATTGAACCCAAAGCTAAGCACTTCTCCCATTGCAAGAAAGATCAATCTAGTAGGCCAAACCAAACTGATAATTCAAAAAGACTTGCAAAGATAACTTAATCACATATAAAAGAATTCAGAGGAGATTCAAATATTTCTCATAGATAAACTTGATCATAAACCCACAATTCATCGGATCTCGACAAACACACCGCAAAAAGAGTTACATCGAATAGATCTCCAAGAAGATCGAGGAGAACTTTATATTAAGATTCAAACAGAGAGAAGAAGTCATCTAGCTAATAAATATGGACCTAAAGGTCTATGGTAAACTACTCACAACTCATCGGAAGGGTTATGGTGTTGATGTAGAGGCCCTCCATGGTCGATTCCCCCTCCGGCAGAGCGCCGATGAAGGCTCCAAGATGGGATCTCACGGATACAGAAGGTTACAGCGGTGGAAATAGTTTTTCGTGGTTGCTTCTAATGTTTTCAGGGTACATGGGTATATATAGGAGGAAGAAGTAGGTTGGTGGATGCTCGAGGGGCCCACGAGGGTGGGGGCGCGCCCACCAGTAGGGGGCACGCCGGGCACCCTCGTGGCCGCCTCGCTTGTTTCTTGACTTCCACCCCAAGTCCTCTGGATCACGTTTGTTCCAAAAATATAAATCCCAAAGGTTTCATTCTGTTTGGACTCCGTTTGATATTCCTTTTCTTCGAAACACTGAAATAGGCATAAAAACAACAATTCGGGCTGGGCCTCCGTTTAGTAGGTTAGTCCCAAAAATGATATAAAAGTGTAAAGTAAAGCCAAAAACATCCAAAATGAGTAATATAATAGCATGTAACGATCAAAAATTATAGATACGTTGGAGACGTATCAAGCATCCCCAAGCTTAATTCCTGCTCGTCCTCGAGTAGGTAAATGATAAAAACAAATTTTTTGATGTGGAATGCTACCTAGCATAATTCTCAATGTAATCTTCTTTATTGTGGCATGATTGTTCAGATCCAAATGATTCAAAATAAAAGCTTATAAAACATAAAAATAGTAATACTTGAAGCATACTAGCAAATAATCATGTCTTATCAAAATAGCATAGCCAAAGAAAGCTTATCCCTACAAAATCATATAGTTAGGCGATGCTTCATTTTCATTACACAAAATACTCCCATCATGCACAACACCGGTTTCAGCCAAGCAATTGGTTCATACTTTTTAACGCGGTTCAGCTTTTTCAACTCTTACGCAATACATGAGCGCAAGCCATGGACATAGCACTATATGTGGTATATGGTGGTGGTTGTGAAGACAAAAAGGGAGAACATAATCTCACATCAACTAGGCGTATCAACGGGATATGGAGATGCCCATCAATAGATATCAATGTGAGTGAGTAGGGATTGCCATGCAACGGATGCACTAGAGCTATAAATGTATGAAAGCTCAACAAAAGAAACTAAGTGGGTGTGCATCCAACTTGCTTGCACACGAAGACCTAGGGCATTTTGGGGAAGCCCATCATTGGAATATACAAGCCATGTTCTATAATAAAAAATTCCCACTAGTATATGAAAGTGACAACATAGGAGACTCTCTATCATGAAGATCATGGTGCTATTTTGAAGCACAAGTGTGGAAAAGAGATAGTAGCATTGTCCCTTCTCACTTTTCTCTCATTTTTTTATTCTTTTTTTATTTGGTGGGCTCTTTGGACCCTTTTTTTTATTTGTGGGCTCTTTGGCCTCCCTTTTTTTAAAAGTCCGAAGCCTCATCCCGACTTGTGGGGGAATCGTAGTCTTCATCATCGTTTCCTCACTTGGTACAATGCTCTAATAATGAAGATCGTCACACTTTTATTGATTTACAACTCAAGAATTACAACAATACATAGAACAAAATATGACTCTATATGAATGCCTCCGGCGGTGTACCGGGATATGCAATGAATCAAGAGTGACATCTATGAAATATTATGAAGGTGGCCTTGCCACAAATACGATGTCAACTACATGATCATGCAAAGAGCAATATGACAATGATGGAGTGTTTCATAATAAACGGAATGGTGGAAAGTTGCATGGCAATATATCTTGGAATGGCTATGGAAATGCCATAATAGGTAGATATGGTGGCTGTTTTGAGGAAGTTAAATGATGGGTGCATGATACCGGCGAAAGTTGTGGCACAAGAGAGGCTAGCCAAGTGGAAGGGTGAGTGTGCGTATATCCATGGACTCACATTAGTCATAAAGAACTCATATACTTATTGCAAAAGTCTACTTGCCCTCAGTACTACTACGCATGCTCCTAGGGGAAGGGTTGGTTGGAGTTAACCATTGCGCGATCCCGACCTCCACTCATAAGGAAGACAATTAAAAGAGCACCCCATGCAACAAATTTATCACACAACTTTTACCATACGTGCATGCTACAGGACTTGACAACTTTAACACAAGTATTTCTCAATTTCATAATTACCAAACTAGCATGACTCTAACATTACCACCTTTATATCTCAAAACAATTATCAAGCATCAAATTGATCCTAGTGTTTAATGCACTTTCTATGATAGTTTTTATTATACCCAACTTGGATGCTCATCATTTTAGGACCAAATTTATAACCATAGAAAATACCATGCTGTTCTAAAAGACTCTCGAAATAATATAAGTGAAGCATGAGAGATCAACAATTTCTTCAAAATTAAGCCACTGCCGTGCTCTAAAAGATATAAGTGAAGTACTAGAGCAAAAACTATCTAGCTCAAAAGATATAAGTGAAGCACATAGGGTGTTCTAATAAATTCTAATCAAGTGGGCTTCTCCCAAAAGGTGTGTACATCAAGGATGATTGTGTTAATCTAAAAGTCAAAGACTAATATCATACAAGACGCTCCAAGCAAAACACATATTATGTGGCAAATAAAAATATAGCTCGAAGTAAAGTTACCGATAGACGAAGATGAAAGAGGGGATGCCTTCCAGGGCATCCCCAAGCTTAGGCTTTTGGTTATCCTTGTATATCTTGGGGTGCCATGGGCATCCCCAAGCTTAGGCTATTGCCACTCCTTATTCCATAATCCATCAAATATTTACCCAAAACTTGAAAACTTCACAACACAAAACTCAACAGGAATCTCATAAGCTCCGTTAGTGCAAGAAATAAAAACCACCACATAAGATATTGTAATGAACTCATTCTATATTTATATTGGTGTTAAACCTACTGTATTCCAACTTCTCTATGGTTCATACCACTTAATACTAGCCATAGATGCATCAAAATAAGCAAATAACAGACGAAAAACAGAATCTGTCAAAAACAGAACAGTTTGTAGCAATATGTAACTCTAGAATACTTCTGGAATTCTAAAAATCCTACCAAAATAGGAAGTCCTGGGCAATTGTTCTATTGATCTACTGCAAAACGAATCAACGCAAAAGAACGTTTCTGTGAATTACTAAAATTATTTTCGTCCGCACAAAGTTTCTGTTTTTCAGCAGAATCAAATTAACTATCAGCATAGGTTATCCTATAGGTTCTATTTGGCACAAACACTAATTAAAATATGAAAACACATCTAAACAGAAGGTATATGAAATATTTATTACTAAACGGAAGCAAAAAACTAAAAAATAAAAATAGGGTTGCCTCCCAACTAGCGCTATTGTTTAACGCCCCAAGCTAGGCATTAAAGCGAGGATAGATCTAAGTAGTGCCATAATAATAAGATAGATCACGAAAAATCATCTCATATTCTCTACGTTCAGTAGAATGTTTTATTTGAGGCAAGCAAAAGTAATCAAAAGGGCTAAATTTAATGGGACAAAAGTCCCCAAGATGAATCTCAGGAGGTATGGGTTCCTCTCTTGGCCCTTCATAATGCACAACCAATTCATCATTATAAATATTCTTTTGACAGAACCTCTTGAGTCTACACTCAAGAGAGTATCCTAGCTCATTATTTCGAATAGCAAAGTCACTATTGAGTTCAGACATTTTATCAATTAGAACAGTGGTAGGGACCTTTTTCCTAAGGTTCTCATTAAAAGAAATATTCTAAAGATTGGAAACGCATAATCTCCTCTTGGTCAAAGAGGATCGCCTCTATGGGAGGACGACCGGCGTCCACCCTATAGTGCGCAAAAATTTCTTTGGCTTCTTTTATGATAAATCTAAACTCATGTGCCAAAAAAATAGTAGTTGCACGCTTAACAAAAGAATTCTCAATATTAGAAAATTCTAGGAAAATTCTTTGTATGCAAGGTTGCATGTGCATAAACTATCTTTCAAATTCAACTATAAGCATGGGGATAGTATCCGCAAGACTACTAGTTATATGCAAGATAGAACTACCCATAGAAGGTAAAGCACCGACACAAGTAAAAAAATCTTGAATAACCCCTTTTCCAATAATATTACCACTACCGATTCGAAACCTTTTAGTATGTATGATATGGGGTTCTTCAGTAGGAGCATCAGAATTTTCCATGTTATCATTATTGTCCATATCAACGATAATCTCCCCAATTTCAGACATCACGGCAAGCAAACAAAAGAAGGCTCCAAGATGGTAAACTACTCACAACTCATCGGAAGGGCTATGGTGTTGATGTAGAGGCCCTCCATGGTCGATTCCCCCTCCGGTAGAGCGCCGACGAAGGCTCCAAGATGGGTTCTCACGGATACAGAAGGTTACAGCGGTGGAAATAGTTTTTCATGGTCGCTTCTGATGTTTTCAGGGTACATGGGTATATATAGGAGGAAGAAGTAGGCTGGTGGACGCTCGAGGGGCCCATGAGGGTGGGGGGCGCACCCACCTTTAGGGGGCATGCCGGGCACCCTCGTGGCCGCCTCGCTTGTTTCTTGACTTCCACTCCAAGTCCTCTAGATCACGTTTGTTCCAAAAAGATCGCTTCCGAAGGTTTCATTCCGTTTGGACTCCGTTTGATATTCCTTTTCTTCGAAACACTGAAATAGGCACAAAAAACAGCAATTCAGGCTGGGCCTCCGGTTAGTAGGTTAGTCCCAAAAATGATATAAAAGTGTAAAGTAAAGCCCAAAAACATCCAAAACAAGAAATATAATAGCATGGAACAGTCAAAAATTATAGATATGTTGGAGACGTATCAATGTGCGTGTGTGTGTGTGTGTGTTTAACAGCATGTGTGTGTTAGAGAGAGCGACAGATCGACCTACTCCTACAGAGAGATGGTGTGTAGTGTATGATTTTAGCCGCGAGAGTCGATGCATCCTCTCGTTTTTGGGCGTCCCGTAGGGACAGGCGGACAGCTGCCACGCCCGCTCCTAACCAGCCTAGCCCACCCAAAGCCCCTCCATCGCCCGCATGCGCTTTCCGCCCGAAACGGTTAGTGCCGCTCCAAAGAATCGGTGCCGCATTCATGCCCGGGCAAAGCGGACGCGACCTCTCACTGGCGCCTGCGTTGAAGGGAGAAGCGGATTCAAGAGTGATGGTTACTTCGTCCGTCCAACTTACTGCTGGGTCTATGTGATTTGATGGCTCATTCGTCTTTATTACTGAGGTGGTAGGACTTTTGGATGTCCCACGCTTTTGGCGAAAGGAGGTACTACTAGATTACAATTTTCTCCATTCTTACAGCGGAGGAGTGCAAGAGCAGTGAAAACACGCAGGCTCAGTGATTACATGGCCCACCTCACACTATCACCATATTTTCTGGACACCGTGCGGCACATAACTCTTTACATATTACTCCCTCCATTCCTAAATACTAGATGAGTCCCCGCGCGTTGCCGCAGAACAGCCGTATATCTCTCTGCGTAAAATTATCGATTTCATAGAACTAAAAAAAACTCTATAACCGCTTGACAAATGTGGTAGCCAAACTAAAAAAACTCCCATCATCATTTAGATCATCCCACGTAAGGAAATAAGATCAGCCAACTCCTACTGCATAATGGGATTATATTTTTCTTTTTGACATGTTAATGGGACTTAAAAGCTCACTTACATGCATGCTACCGGTGCATGCTTGCATGCAGACATGTTGATGTGATTTAAAACCCATTCACATGCATGCCACTGTACTTCTGCATGCTTGCATGTGGCTTAGTGTGGAGCCTCTCAACGTCTAGATCAGACGGCTATTATGGACTAATTTAGTTCATCTAACGGCTACATTAATTTTGATGATGTGGCTCAAGGAGAGGATAGAGAATTCCTTGTAGTGGGGGCTAGCTATTACTAGTAGATAAGTCTTTGTAGAGATTACACTAGGTGAACTTCATACGGAACAAAATGAATGAATCTACACTTAAAATGCACCTATATACATCCGCATGTGGTTCATGGTGAAATCTCTACAAAGACTTATATTTAGGAACGGAGGAAGTACTAGTATAGTATGTACTGTAATTTATCAGCGAGATAAATTTGTACAATGCTATGAAGCTTCTAGCTTCTGTTACATGTATCTTGCGTCCAAGGTTGCCCGTTGCAACATTTCATCAAATACAAAGGAGACTAACATGCATGCTATTGTATCTCAATGATTGACAGATCATAGCAAATATGTACTCCCTCCGTTCCAAAATAAGTGTCTCAACTTTATGCAAACTTTAGTACAAAGTTGTACTACTACTAAAGTTGACACTTATTTTGCAATAGAGGTAGCTAAAGAAAAAAACGATCCATGCAGTCCCTAGCCCTTGAACCGTGAACCCTAACCAGGCTTCAATTTGCTGGCAACGTTCGAGCTTCCTAAGAAATGAAGTTTGCAACCTTTTGACCATCGGATCATGTTGTGCAGTTTCACCAAAATCGAGATGAGCATCCCTGTGGCAAAGAAATTGAAGAAGTGTGATTAGAATAAGATTACTGGGACTAGTTGATGAGACATAAACTCATCACAAATACAATACATAGAAGCTAGTAGAGGTATGTGCGGAGCAAAGAAATAGAGAAATATCCACATGGAGTGATGTGGGCAGCTGGAGCAGTGGTGCAAGCCGGCTGTAAAGGGAGTTGTACCTGAGGGATGTCGGGACGTAGCTCAACCTTGAGGAGGGCGGCGGGAGGCGGCAACTGCCCACGTCGCGGCAGTGAGCAAGGGACGAAGGCAACCTCACCGGCTTTGTGAGAGAGAACAGCGGGGACCCCTGATCGGGACGTGCCGACAGTGGGTTCTCGCTGTGGGCAACAGTGACCGCATCTACACTAAGCATCCACCCCTTCCCCAGTGGACGTGATCCACTGGGATGTTAGAGATGTGGCCACAATCATTTTGTGCGAGAGAGTGTGAAGAGAGCAACCCCAGCAAGCAACCATGTAGGCTGGCCCGTCCTGACTATGTATATAGTGGAGCGGTTTCCTTTTCTCTCCATATGAACCTATCATATTGCATACGTGTCACTGAAGAAAAAAAAACTTAATTTATAAATGACACGGCACCTACTACTCGTTCTCCTATAACCTTGCGCTTGGCATCTCCAAAATATTAACCTTGCAATTGGCTCTTCGCCTCTTCGGGAAGTCGAGCAATAATGGTAGTGCAGTATATATATCATTCTGGATATATGAGACCGAATGAATTGTTGCACGTCCACCACATGGGCGAGGGTCGAGGGGCGAGGGAGAGTTCTACATATGGAGCAAAATGAGTGAATCTACACTCTAAAATACGTCTATATACATCAGTGTTTGGAGTATGTACTAGTAGTTCATATTGAAATCTACTAAAGGTCATATATATTCCAAACAATATGATAGGCCATGTTTGGTTCATAAGTCCTAGGAATTTTTCTAGTCCCAACTAAAAAGTCCCTAGTCCCTAAAAAGTCCATCCCTGTTTGTTTCCAGGGACTAAAAAGTCCCTAGTCCCTCCCTAGAGGTTATTAATTGACCATGTCACCCCTAGTATATAAAAAAATAACAACCAAACAACACCATTGGGGGCGGGGAAATGGGTGCAGGGAGGGGCATTGTTGGAAAAGCCCCAAAAAGACTCTCCTTGAGAGTCTTCTTTATTTAGTCCCAAAAGTCAAGTTTTAGTCCCTAGTAGTCCCTCCTGTTTGGTTAAAAAGTCTCTAAGAGGGACTTTTTCTAGTCCCTACACCAAAAAGTCCCTGGAAACAAACACAACCATAATCTCTATAACCAAGATAGTAGGGACGAGGAGTAAACGGAGGGAGTAGTAATTTTTTCTCCTCGTCCTGTGAACCACCGCGCGCGTGGGCGAGGGAGCGGGTGTAAGGCATACAGTACTAAGCAAGCTTCACCTCATCCTGTGAGCCACCGCGCCCGTGGGCTGGGGAGACGGCGTACTAAGCAAGCTTCTCCTCGTTCTGCGAGTTGACGGGACACATCAAAAGTACTCCAGTGTATAGAGCCTTGCCTCTAAGGTAGGCCCCACATGTTTTGCCTCTTTTTTTAACATAACACGTCAAGTCGCAATTTGTTTGTTCACCTGTGGTAGACGATCCTCCCTCCACCAAGTGGACAACCAGTACACGTGCCAAATTACCACGTGGGCTGCCTTTTCATACAGAAATGAGCTCCACCGTGTACCCGCGCGGGTGTGGTTGGGAAAGAGACGGGAGTACGTGCGTCATGCATGCACCTCTTCTCTTCGTGCACGTCCCCCACCTACGTGGGTGTGTGTGAGAGATACAAACCGCGTTCGTGAGTGTTTTTTGTTTTGGGGTGGGGGGTGGGGGTTGATTTCGTGAATGTATTTGTGGGAATATGTGTCGATGAGATCTCAAACAAAATTTTGCATGCAATGTGTGTGAAATGGAGGCCTATCCATATCATATATAGAGGGTCGGGCGATCCACGAGAAGAGAGGGAGGAGTCATAGATATCGATAGAGTCGAAGAGAGGATCAAGTGGGTGGGTGCGAGATCAATGAAGAGAGCCATCGAAATTGTGTGTGTGTGCAAGTCAAAGATATAGGGCGACTGACCTACCGGAACGTCCGAGGACACAGGTCAAGTTTGTGTGTGGCAGGGAGACATGACTAGAGCGCTTGATGTATCGGTGTGGGGGGGAGGGGTAGGCAGAGGCCTAACTATAGAGGTAGAATGACTTGTATATATGTTGAGAAGGAGAGACCCAACTATGTCTTGAGGGAGATCGGTCGACATCCATACATAACTGAAGGACGGGAAATATGATGGGACAGAGAGAGAGAGGAGAGAGGGGGGAGGGAGAGGGGTAGAGTGCTAGATGGGTGATGGAGTTGCTTCTCGAAGATGGTGGGAAAGGCCTACGAGACAAACTGAGGGTGGAACTGCAATGTTATCAATAAGAGTGGGGATGTGTTTCTGTGTGTGCCTGTGCGTGATAGATCTGTCGGGACGCATCCATGGATGATGAAGGGGAACCATGTGTTTGGTAAGCAAACCTAACTAGATTGGTAGATCAATTGTTGTTTGTCGGAGGAAGGGAGAGACATAACTAATGAGGTAGATCGATTGACGCGTGGGTAAAAACGAGTTACAAGGACCTAGCTAGCTATATGTATAGCGGGTGATCGGTCAGTGTACGTCCATTTGTTAGAGGAAAATAAGGCCCAGCGAGACGGATAGACAGAGAGAATGGAGCTAGGAGGTGGTGCGAGAGGCCCAGCTACAAGCTAGATAGGGGGAGGAGTGTGCGGTTGTGAGATCGATGAAAAGAGGGGCGAGAGTTTACACGTGTGTGGGACCGTATGAGAGACATGAGGTAAGGACACATAAAGGAGGAGATTGAAGGTGCGTGTGTATGTTGTAGGCAGACATCACTGGAGAGGTTTATCAATCGGTGTGTGTCGAAAAGGAGTTGTGGAGACTCTGGGAGAACAACCTAAAGAAAAAAATGAATGTGCGCGGTGGATAGAATGCCGAGGGAGGGGGAGGGAGAGGAGGGTGTGTGCATGCATGAGAGAAAGTTAGTGGTAGCTACAAAGGTTAGAGGATTGTGTGGGTGTAAGAGACTAACACAAGATCATAATTTGATATGAAAGTGGGTTCATATATTTGAATAGGAGATCATAGTGTTTTAAACATATGCATGCATGAATATAGCGGTGATACGCGTGTTGTGCACATGTTATACCATAATGTGATAATGCATGGTGTTTGCAACTCACAGCTAAATGTCGAACAATCTAAACCATACTATACATCAAACAATCTCACATTTTATTTGAATTTGTGATAATGTGTGGCGTTTGCAGCTTACAACTAAATATAGAACAATCTAAACAATACTATATATCGAACATTCTCACATTTTATTTGAATTTGTGGTAATGTGTGGTGTTTGCAACTCACATATAAATACTTGTAGGCGTAGGGGGCGGGGCACCATACATAATGTGATAAACACATTATACATATGAGGCATGGTTTAGATTATGAAGATCTAGCTAGAGCTAGAAATGTAATGTGATTTGAAATCAACATAAAGTGGATTCAACAAATCGAGTTCGAGTTCATATAGTACACATAGTTCATATGTAACTCGAGACTAATCATGTGGTGTGATGTGAAGATAATACACAAACAATGGTTTAACTTGACAATAATGATGATTGTAGATCTTATTAAAATAGAGAAACGAATTCAAATGCTTTGACTTCACAACAATCATTACTGTAGATCTTATTCAAATAGAGAAACAAATTCAAATTTAGTTCATATTGAAGCGGTAGTATATACGTTTGGAATGCACTAAAACGTTCATTTGAGTAGTAGGTTGCATGCATTATACATGTAGCGAAATATTTTAATTGAACATAACATGAATTCAAAGTTTTGAATGACATTTGTAGTGCGAATTGATTTGGTACAGTACATGTTAGGCTTGTCCGGAAATTTCAACCCGCGCCTTGTTAGCCCGAAATATTTAAGATATATCTTTGTCTTGTTGTGCTCCGACAACTCCCTCCATCTCAACCCGCGCCTTGCTATTCCGAAATTAAAACGCACGTGAAAACTCCCACCTCCTGTGAAATCCCGACACACGAAATGCCTGTGGTACCCCTGAACCGAAAGAACTGCCTCAAATCGGTGGGGGTACTTTCATAACTTACCCCACATTTCGGACAAGCGCGTCCCTAAGCCATGGTTCCCCACTCCCATCCCATCCGCCCACCCATTCATACACCGAGGTCGCAAAAACCCACGACAAAGCCCCACACCCTCCTCCGTCCGCCACCCAGCCGGAGCCTCTTCCCCGACGACGTCGTCCAGAGAAACACCTCGACGTCCCTCATCCACCATACCAGACAAGGATCCGTCATCGATCTCACCGTCCCGTCGGTTCAGCCACCCCGTCCTCCACCTCCAAGGAGCTGCCCCGACGTTCCCCTCATCTTTCGTGCCACCTCCATTCCCACACCGTCGTCTTCACCTGCACCACCAAAAGAGCATCATCATCACCATTTCCTTGGATGAAGCTGCGGCCTAATCGGCGCCACCAAAGAGGTTGTACACTAATCGCCGCATTTTCTTCTTGATTCGATCTCACGGTGCTGCCGGTGCTCGGTCCCGAGCCAACACGGCGCGGCTCCATCCACGGCAGCATTGCCGGCCACTTCCTCCACGACATCGCTCCCTCGGTGGCGATGTCCACATCAGTAGGAGCTGCTGCTGCTTTAGCTCTCGCTCGCGCTGCTGCTCTGCTCTTGCTCTCGGTCCCCTGCCTGGTCTGCTCTTGCTATTGCTATTGCTCGCACTGCTGCTCGTGCTCTTGCTCTTGCTTGCGATGCTGCTCCGATTTAGCTAAACTTCAGTCAACTGAATTGACTTTTGGGTCAGT
>NC_057801.1:546628081-546630889 GCF_018294505.1 Triticum aestivum
TGGGGGGGCTTATCGGGGTGAAGGAAGAACCAGCCGCAGCGGGGAGGGGAGCTCACCGGAGAGGTACTCCACTATCTATCTTAGGGTTCAGGGTGGGGGCGATGGTCGCTGGCGGTGGTGGGGCGGTGGTGTGGGGATCGCCGGAGAAAAAACTTGGCACGGGGGGCCTAGAGGGATGGCCGGGGTGGCGGTGGAACGGCTGGCGGGAGTGTTTTCGGGGCGGGCGGGCGGCACACCGCCGGCCGCGGGCGGCAAGGGGCTACTGTTTGGCGGGTGGTGGTTGGCGGCTCAGGGGGGTGGAGGTTGAAGATGAACTGCATGCTCTTGATTTCGTATCCAACAGCTGCAAAATCGACTGACTAGAGATGAAAAAGTGAGTCGACTGACGTGTAGCCTCTTGCTAGTGCGTTCAGTTTCAATAGTAAAATTCAGTTTCGATAGTTAAGTTCAGTTTCGACAGTTAAATTCAGTTTCGACAGTTAAGTTCAGAGATGAGCGGCTGATGTATTTTACATCTAGCACTTTGTGGTTATGTATTTTACGTCATCTATTAGAGATGCTATTAGAATTCCACTCAGGTTAATGTTGTCTCTCTTGTCCTGCTTCAGCCTCGGCGTCGTACAACTCACCGGAGCTGCTCCAATGACGAAACCCTCCATCACAGCGGAGCAGTAGCTCGGGCTCCATCTCCAGATGCCTAAGATCTTCTTCCCCTCCTCCGACAGCCAAGTCAGTCGGAGCATCCTCACCGGCCAACCCAATCATGCTAAGATCGACATGGCTTTGCCAAAGAGGTTGTACACTTGTTGCATCTCTTTTTTACTCTACATGTTATATATATTGTCCACTGAGCACACGTAGTAACGGGAAATACGATTATTTTATCCTACTATATGACAAGCAGTGAGGTACCAGGCAACTTAGCTATCTGTGATGGACTCTCTTGAACGCCATCATTATTTATCTCTGCGCGTTTGAGCTGTGCATTTGTCGATGGCCCTGGGAGTTGATCTAGTAGGGTAGTGGCCTGGTTCCAAAGTAATAGAAGTAGTGCAAAAACGTTTTTTTAGTGTAGGCTTTTCCTTGCTCAAGCCTGCCTACTAGAATCGCTACTGCTTGAAAGGAAAAGTGAATGAAAAACATAGGAATTGGAAAGTTTCCTATGGTACTACTATTCATGGATTTGGTTCAAAGGAATGGAGCAAAGGAAAACTATAGGATTTGTTCCTTTAGTGTCTCCTTGAAAGAAAAAACGTAGGAGTTTTAATTTTCACTTGTCCTCCTTTTCAAATTCCTATTCATGAAGCACAAGACTAAGAGATAGTAGCATAATAGCTATAACCGTACATTTTCTTGTGGTTTGACTTAATCTCACCATGATTCTTTGCATCATGTGATCTTCCAATTGTTGTGAATTAAACACCCAGATTGGTAGAAATCCTGTGTTTTTAAATTCTCTGTTTTGCACGTGCATTCCTATCCTATTCCTGTCTATTTCCTATCCCTGCATTGTTGGAATCCTCCAATTCAAACGAGCCCTTACAGAATTACTTCTCTTACAGATAGTTGTCAAAGAAAACCTCGCGTGGTTTGTCCTGCTTCTGCTGCGCCGTCGTCCACCCCAGCTCAGCTGCTCCAACGACAGAAGGGTCCAGCACAACAGGGATCCGGCCTCCAGACTGTCTTTCGCCGCCTCAGATCTTCTTCCCCGCCGCCGGCAGCCATGAAAACTGCATTACCATCATCAATCGAGCATATGACCTCAAGGACTACATGGGTCCGCAAGAGAGGTCGCACTCTTTCGTGTCTGCTTATGTTATGCATCGCTTAATATTACATGCTACTTTATCGTCCTGTTCACCGATTAGACTCTGAGTCAGCTCCAAACTAATGGTCAAACTTGAGTTTTTAAATGGTAGTGGGGTACATATCAGGGCCGCAATCAATAGTATCTATCTACTATCTGGTTAATCTCCGGTGTCTACTATGAGTTTCATGTTGGGTGGGAAACAAACAGTAAAGAAGCCATTATCTGTATTTTTTAACTGAAGCCATTATCTGCCTGCTATTATTGGTTTTGGGTCTATCCACAGTTGCTACCATCACTCTAGATTTCTGCATGCACTCCTTACATAATCTCACTATGTTTTATTCTTATGCATGACAGTTATTGTAAACAATGGAACTGAACATGTAGAGCAAAAGAGACGAGCCTTGTGTGGCAATAAAATTTTATGCAGACGTCACTCCATGGTAGGCGCAAAGGCAGCCCCCCCTCCACCCATTTCAGATTGTAATCGAGAGGACGATATCTGTTCTGAGGGGGATTCATAAGGAGAAGACAACTCCTATTTACCCCCTGAGGTCTTCGCTCTAACTTGGCATGCTGATGTTGGTTATATCATGCATATGGTGCCTTGCATTGCTTACTTTATACATCAAATATGTCATCTGCTTAGTTTAGACATCCTTTGTGTGAATGTCATCTGTTTAGTTTATTCATCGTTTATGTGAATTATGCAATGCCATCTTGTTTAGCCAAGCATCATATATGTGAATTTTGCAATGCCATCCTGCTTAGCCAGTCACCTTATATGTAAATTATATTAGACCATCCTTTTTTTCGTTACATATTACATTTGTCAACAATGTTAGTACATTCAACTGCTCTTCGTGTGCATCAGCCATTTGACATGGTGATGTCAAATTCTGGAGTGAAAACAAGGTCTTCAGAGCAGACTATGCTATCTGACGAAGCGCATATCTCGCTGGTTACGGATAGCTCCTCAGAGGAGGATTCAGAGACAG